>NW_027137587.1:1697905-1832850 GCF_001692895.1 Cenococcum geophilum 1.58
CNNCNAATTNNNATATCTTNAAAACNACTAAACNAATTACTATGCAACTTTAATAGAAGCTGTAGAGTGTATATAAAAGTCCAAATCTAAATTATTAGAATTTATTATTTAGTGGTTGTTAAGATATTAAAGTATGATTTTAGTGAGTTTTGAGGTGGCCAGCTTGGGGGTATGGGCCAGCTTGGGGGTAGATTACGTTAATTAGATAGCTTATTAAGGATAAGGTTAATTTTTAATTTAGTAAAGGTTATTATTTTTAGAATTTAATAGGCTAGAAAGGGTCTAGGTTAGGGTCTAGCTAGCATCTTAATAGAACCTTATTTGGACGTTCTAAACTTTTAATTTAAGGCTAGCGGTAAATTGACACCCCCTAGTTGATACGCGGACACCCCCCACTAATTGAGTTTAGTTCCTTCCTAATTAAGTTACAATATCACGTGAATTTAAGTTGTTTGCATCCACATCGCGAAAATTACATTGTTAAAACATAACTCTTATAACTGTAATGCCTCAATTGCGCAGTACCCTGTGAGGCACTGCGTGAACTTATTTGGGTACTGCTCCCTCTGCTTAATGTCTACGAACCGCCTCTGCAGGCACGCCCGCCCTCGCGTCTACGCCTGCGCCTGCGCCCGCGCCTATATCTACGCGCACGCCCACGTCCACGCGTAGTATACCCGGTACTTTGTTTGGATGCTAATAACTTATAATAGGTCGATATATTAACGCGAACAAAGCCAGCCGCGGCGGCCCTTAACAGTTAGAGGCTGGGAGGGAATAGGTAAGGCAAATACGAGGTAATGTTTTAGGTATAGGCGCGCGACGGTCACGTACTGATGCGGATGCAAATAACTTAAATTTACGTGATATTCCAACTTGATTAGGAAGGAACTAAACTCAATTAGTAGGGGGTGTCCGCATATTAATTAGGGGGTGTTAATTTACCGCTAGCCTAATTTAATTCGTTAGTTTATTTAGGTTAACAATAATTATACACCCCCTAAATGATACGTATATACCCCCTAACTAATATATATACACCCCTATCTAAACAGGCTTAGATCCTACCTATTTAGGTTAGAACATTACGTAAATTTAACTTATTTGCATCTGCATTATAAAAATTAAAGTATTAAAATATAACTTTTATAACTGCAATACCATAATTAAGTCTTAATTTAAACTATAATATAACTAGTAAACTTTAAGTTAAATTTGGAATGTACTAAAGGACCCCTTAGTAAAATTCTCCTAAAAGGCTAAAGCCCTAAAACCCCTAAAAGCCTATTAGATACTACTGCTAATATAAGATAAGTTATCTATAGTAGTATCTTAACTGTAACGGAACCTTATAGTAGGAACTACGGTAGGCTCGTTATTGGGCTAGATGTGTAGGTAATGTAAGTTAAAGTCAATAATATAATAATAACTGGTGGAGTGGTTACCCAATAGATTAACTCTAATTATATTCTAAGAATTACTATAAGGAAGGAACTATTTAGGTAGGGACTAAGGGTCCTTAAATATATAACTGTACTCTTATAAAATCCTTCTTGTATATAATATATATATACTCTATCTACTTTATTATAAATTATATAAATCCTATAGATTATATAGATCACGTTATATAACCTTAGTTACTATTTCTTATTACATAGCTCTATCGGCTCTATCTTAAACCGTACCTAAATTAACTAACTAGCTTCTTCCGTCTCTTCTCTAAGTAGTTATAATATTGTACTTAAAGCGTCCGTAACACTATCTCCCTTCTTTCTATCTTTATCCTTAAAGATTTAAAATATCTCTAAGTTGTTTACTAGAAGTATAATATCCGTCTAATTAATTTAGTTAATATTATTGCTTATTATACCTAAAGCAATTTCTTCTTCTTTAACTGTCCGTCGTACTCGCACTATTACTATAATACTGTCTCTTGGTAAAATTATACCATCTCTATGTTCTTACTATTTAAAAGAGGGGTTGGTTTATATTGCGTTAGTAAACCCATCTTCGCGATAACTGTCCTCTTACTTAGAGTACACTAAAGTAAATGTTTATTCGTCCTATAACGTTCGCTCTATCTCTAATGCTAAATATATATAACCTATTACTCTTAATAGTCGTCTAGTTCCCTAATTAGTTTGTCTTAGGGTCTCGTATTTAATCTACTGCTACGCGGCTAGATAATAAACTGTCTGTTACTCTAGCGAAGTTACGCCGTTCCTATAATATAGAATAAGAGGCTACTAATGCTTAGCAACGGGCCCTTAAGTCTCGTCTTACGGCGTCCGCTTGGTTAATCTGTCTTAAGAAAGTCCGTAAGAAGGTTTATTTTAAGGAGTGGAAACTTATAGAATAAGGTTTATAGGAACTTAGTAATAAAAGAATAGATTTTTCTCTAATAGAGAATCAAATAGATCTAAGTAGCTCGGCAACTGCTCTTCTTAGGTCCCCCTTAGGTAACTTATTCTTTAGCGATCCTTCTTTATTAATATTACCTAACCTAATTTCTTCTAATACTCCTATACCTTTCTTATAGCATTCTTTAAATTTTCTAGTAGCTCCTAGGTAGTCTTAGTGTAGCCTATTTACTTAACCTTATACTATATTTTGTTATTAATGTCCTTATAACTAACGATTTTTAAAACTTACTATTTATCTTCTTCCTGCCCTTTATATATGTCTACTTTATAAACTAGTAGCTTAATATTCCCGTATGCTAGCTCTAGCATTACGATATGCTATATAGGGTAGATCTTTATTTTAGCTAGTAGGTTTAACTTAAACGTAACTGGTAAAATTCTTTTTATAATTTTAAAAGGTCCTAGTCTAATATAGTCTAACTTCTTACTTAATCGTTAACTCTTGAAAATTTTATATAGTAGCTATACTTTATCTCCCTCCTTAAGATCTGGTCCCTTAGATTTCTTAGTATTATAGTACCTTTTTATTCTCTTTTATACTTTCTTTACTAATTCTATAAGGTCTATATAAAGATTTATTAACGTCTTTATTCTCTCTTTAGCTATACTACTTATTTTCTTCGCTTATTATAGTAATAATAATATTCTTAGCTTATATCCGTAATTTGCCTTAAATAGTAATATACCTATACCTTCTTAAGGTGTTGCATTATAATAATAAATTTAATTTACCGCTCGTCCCGGTCCCCCTAGTGGGTCCACACAGGCTAATACCTTCTATAGGAAAAACTCTAACTTAGAGAAAACCCCACCTCGGGCCACGCTGGAGAGATGGCAGCGTTCCGACATTGGAGCGCTGGCGACTTGCCTTCTACCTACCTTTAAGTCTGCATATTAAGCTAACTGGCCGCGCTTCGCGGACAATCTTACTTTACCCCCTTCTTTCCTTATCCTTTTATTCTTATTCTTTTACTAGTCCTCTAGGCTTTAAAAGGGCTAGTATCTACTTATATCCTCTGCATTTATTACCTTTACTGCCTAAAACTGGGGTAAAATACCTAACTCTACTAGCCATTTTGCTACTGCTTAGGCGCTTTCTTTATTATTTAAAACATCCTAAAGGCGTTTAGAGGCGCATTTTGCTATAAAGTCCGCCCTTTAGTAGTGTGGACACTGGAGTAACATATAGTGGACTATCTGCCTTATTTAGCTATATTCGCACTATAGGAAAACCGCTGGTACACTAACGGATGTAAGCTATATATTAAGCCCTATTACCTCTATATAAAGGAGAAATAGTACTATAGCCTTTACTTTTGTTAGGCCTTTGTATAATAGGATTATAGGTTTCCCCTATAGGGTCTTTTATATGGTTTCTATGCGGTCTTTAGCCTTTACCTGCCACCGTTATCGCTATTCTAAATCTGCCTATTTCGCGATAAAGGTAGTTGCCTGCCTTTAGTGCTGGTGACCTTCTATACAGTGGCGGCGCTCTGCCTACGCTCTGCCGGCGTTCTGCTGGCCACGCTTATAGGGGTTTATTATAGCTTTTTGCTCTATATAGTCCTTCTAGTGCGCGAGGAAGCCTTATATCTTATTTTTATGGTCCTTTACGCGTTCCCTAAGCGCTTCTAATAGTACTAGTGGCCGTTTTATTTTTTGCTGGCGCTTTACTAATATATTCTAGATACCGTTAAGTGCCTCTGCTAATTCCTTTTCTACCCTATTAGAGGCCGTCTTAGCGGCTCTTTAGAGGGCTATCGTTTTAATATAGAGTTGGATTAGGGGAATAGCCGCTTCCTTCTCTATTATAGCTATTAGTGTTTACTAGTATGCTCCTATAACCCTACGGAGACACTAGTTCTAGACTTTCTGTAGTGGTTTAAGTAAGCTTTTTGCTAGCGTTCCGCCGTCGTCTTATACTCCCCACACTTAGGCGCTATATAGCATTGCTAGTCGGACGGTGGCTGTATATAGAAGGCGTAAGCGGCGCATTAATAGGCCCCATATAGACGCGGTAATTCTTAACATCGCTTTAAAGGCTACTAAGCCCTTACTTACGGCCTTTTTAACCTGTTCTTTCCATTAGAGCTTAGGGTCTACCCAGATCCCTAGGACTCGCATGCTGGTTTTCTAGGGGGCTATCTCGCAGCCGGCAATACGCACGGTGGACGCAAGGTCTATAGTGGCGTGGCGCCGTCGCCTTATAAAGTGCATAAGCTAGTACTTCTTAGGGGCGAACGCCGCCCTGTATCGATTTGCCTATATAGCGCAGCAGTTATAGGCGGCCTCTAATTATCGACAGTTCTCTGCCGTGGAGTCCCCCTAGGTAATAAGGTTTATATCGTCTATAAAGCTAAACCCTAGTATACTGCTATTGGGGCACTAGAATTCCTTTAATAGCTCTAATATAAAAAAGAGGAATAAGATTAGTAATAAGGGTAACCCCTAGGGGATACCTATCTGTGTTTGGATCTAGTTGCTTTTATATTCTATAAACTTAATACGGGTTTTATATGCTGTTAGGAAGCTTTATATAAAGTTTATAAGCTACTTTAAAAAGCCTTTTCTTTTTAGAATATAGAGGAGCCTTTTATAGGAGATGTTATTAAATGCCCCTACTAAGTCTAGGCTTAGCATTAATACTATATACCCGCGGCGCATTCGCCACGCCGTTTATACGCAAGAGCTAAGTAGTCCTACCGCTAATAGTATAGATCATTTATGCCTTGCTCCTATCTAGTTCTAAGGGAGTAGTCTATACTCCTCCGCAGCCTTAGATATAATATTAGCTACGTGCTTTTCTAGAACTTTTACTAGCGTATTTTTAAGGGTAATTGGTCTATAGCTGCCTAGGAGAGAGTAGTCTTTCTTTCCTTCTTTATATAACACTATAGTTATAGATTCTTTAAGGCTTTCTGGTATTATTCCGCTGGCAAAGTAATAACTAGCTACTTCTGCTAAATCTTTTATAATAATTAGGGTAACTACTTTAAGGACCTTATTTGGTATACCATCTAGCCCTAGGGCTTTTCTATTTAGAAGACTCCTAATAAGCTTACCGATTTCTTTTATTAAGATAGTAGGGCTAATATTAAGTATATTTTGTTCCCTTATTATCTCTATATCGCTAAGGTCTGCTATTCTAGTTTTAGAAAAGAACTTAGCTACAAGGATATTAGCCTTTATAATATTATTGTCTATTAAGGGATCCTTGGTAGACCTCCTAAGGTCTAGTAAATAGGGGTTCGCCTTTACTACGCTTACTTTTCTACTCCATTTTAATAGAGTCTAAAGTCCCTTATTATATGGTTTTAACTAGTCTTTAGTAAGTTTATAAATAAAGCGTTTTTAGTTATTACGATTAACTCTCCTAGTCTCTTTTTATAGTTAGTTATTTAATGCTAAATATCTTTAGTGGTCCTCGGGGTTATTATAAGCTTAGAGCTATTATCGCGCCTATTAGGCGCTGGCGTGGAGCTATATAGCCTATAGCGACTATTTTTAACGGGCCTGCCGGCTAGGCTGTGCTTATAGGTAGTGTTCTTTAAGTACTTACTTAATCCCTTCCTAAAGGGCTTAAAAGGGGTCTTTAGATATAGTCCAGTTAAGCTCCTAGATGCTTTGGAGAAAGCCCTATAAGTTTAGCTTCTTAAGGGCGAGGCACTGGCGTTCCGCTAGTGGACAGCCGGCGTTATTAATTTAGATGTGGATTGGTATATAGTCTCTTATAAGGGCCCATTCCTCAACTATACTATAAAAGTTAACTTTTTTATATAGATCTGGTGATATAAATATGAGGTCTATTATACTCTCCTATTGCCCTCTTTTCTATATAGGCTCTCCTTTTAGTGTAGTGAGTACTAGGCCTCTAGCATCGGTTTTGGCCAGAAGGCGTTCCGCCTGCTCTTTACTAGCTATATACTTTCCGCCCTATATTGGGTAGTAGGCGTTAAAGTCACCTAAGAGTATGATTTCTCCCTTGGCTTCCTTAATAGCTATTTTAACCTTAGGCCATGCCCTAATCTAAGGGCCATCTTCGCGCGGGTTATAGATATTGATAATTATGGCCTCTAGCCCCTTTAGGCGTACCTAAAGGGCTGCGGTAAAGGGGCCGTACTATCTGCGCTTCTAATACGCGGCGTTAATATTCTAGCTAATTATAAAGCAGACCTTTGTTATAGGGAGAGCGTCGTATATAAGTGTGAATCCCCTAGGGCAGTATGTTAATTTAGTATATCTATTATATGCTAGCTCCTAAATTATAAGGACCTAGTAGTCCGCCAGCGTGACGCTATTAAAGAAGGGGCGACACGCCCCTTAGTTTGCATTTCCGCAGTTATACTAGATAATTATACACTTACTTATTTAAAGTGGGTGTAGGCTTATCTATGTCTGTATCCTATTCCTCTTCGTTTTCGCTATTAACTATTATTACTCTATTGGCGCGAAGCCGGAGCCTTAATTATAATCTATTTCTACTTACTATTTTAATAAAAGATGGTTTGCCTGGTCTTTGTTTAAGTAGTTATTTTTAGGTCCCTAGGTAAGATATTTCCTATCCTCTTTTCTTATTAGTGCTAATTATAAGGTTTCCTGGTATTAAGGGTTGGTATATTATTTCTGCGGCTTCTTATATACGGAGCGACTGCGTTAAGAGGGCCATCCTCTTTATTTAGATACCTTTAAGGTAGCTTTAAAAGGTCCTATACTCTTTTCTTTGCTATACTTTATAGGCTTTACCGTAGTTAGTATAGGATACCCTTTTCTTAGGGCAATCTGTAGTGTTATATAGTCCCGTATATTACCTATATTTTATTTACTTTCCGTATACGCTTTATATATACCCCTATTAATTATAGCGGTAGTATTACTTTATAATTACGCTATTTTTAAATAGCCTAGTTTTAAAAAGCTAGGATTTAATAACTATTCTGCTTTTTATAATCTTTTACTAAATTGCTTAGGTTAGGATGCTAATTATAATTATTCCCCTAGTCTTCTTAGGTTCTCTCTAGGCGCTGCTGGAGTTTACCTAGCGTTTTGCCTATGCTTTAGGGTCGTGTAGCTATTGGATCCGGCTAATAGCTATCCTAGGCATGAGGCGCTTTGTAGCTTTATAAATAGATTAAGTTAATTTTAAATTGTCTACATCCCTTTTACTATTAATTAGAGTCTTAAGTAGGACTCCCGGTACTTTTAGGAGATAATCTTTCCTTAGTATCCTAAGTTCTGGCGCGTCTAGCCCATTTAGGATTTAGTTTTTTATTATTTAGGAGGAGATATAGATATCTACGTCCCTACTATTAAGGGTGCGTACGGTATATACGCTTAATATTATTTTCTAAATAGTCTTAAGAAGCTCCCCTAGTTTATAGCCCTAGGGCTCCTTAAGCTGGACGCGTACACTCGCTCTCTATAGTGCCGCGACTGCGTTTACTATGCGGGCCGCCTACGCAGCAATAGCTGCCTAGGTTTGGACCTATACTAGGGGAACTCCTAAGCCTAGGGGTCCTCCTTTATGCGTTTCTTTTTGGATTTTCTTAATACTAGCTTTAATTTGGTTAAGCTGGGCCTTAGTCTCTTATTCTTAGGTTGTTTAGGGAACTAAACGCGTTAAGAGGGCTTTAATATACTATATTGCCTCTTAGACTAAGGTAAATATCTAGTACTATAGAGTTTCTTTTTCCTCTTTTATAAGATTGTCTTTAATTTGTTTAAGTATTTCCTTTAGTTTTTACTATTGCTAGCAGCTGTCCTTTTCGCGTTATTACCTACCTAGTTTGTGGTTCGGCTCCTACGCGTTACGACTCTTATGACTTTAGTGGGGAGCCTACGCCCCTCCGTCGTCCCCTATGCTCTAAATGGGGGGCGGCGTGGTTTTATAGGGTTTCTTGGTGTGGGGAATAGGATTCTAATATTGGGTTGCTTTATTAAGTGGTTTTTAAGCTGGTTTTGCTGCTGTTATGGCTTTAAATGGGTTTTAGAGGTGTTGCATTATATATAAACTATATAACTAGTAATAGCGATACCTAATTATTCTATATATAATTAATATAATGCCTTAGATACTACTCTAGTATCTAGTTTAATCTTTCCGTTTAACCGTCTATCTACGGATAATATGTGGTAGAAGTTACTGCTCTAACTCCTTATTCCGCTAAAAATACCTCCTAGAATACTACTATAAATCTTAGATCTTTATCTAATATAATTTTACTTAGTGCTCTATGTCTTAAATTCTAGCGATATCTTCCGCTAAGATTTCTTCTGTATATGCTATAAAGTATCCCTACTTTATAAGCTTGTCTACTATTACTAAGATTACGTTATAATCTTATCCGGTAATAGGATCTCTTAACTTTAGTAATTTAATAATAAAGTCCTATAATATAACCTCCTATAGTCTCTCTAGTATTTTAATAGGTTATAGCCCTCTATATAGCTTATGCCTTATTAGTTTATTTCTTTAGCAATCTAGGTATTCTTTTATAACCTTCCTAGCTATTCTCTAAATTCTGTTAATAATATACTCCTTTTAGAGTCTTAACACTAAGCCTATGGCTCTATTATGTCCTTAGGTTAATCCCTTATAAATTCCTCTATAAATTGCTCTGCTATGCTTTTTAGGATATACTTTACTTCTTAATTTTCATATATATCCGACTATAGATCTTCTAGCTATGCCTTTAAAATTCTTTATACCTAAAAGCTTTCTAGTATCTTATAGACTTTCTCTAATTTGTCACTCTCTTAAGTTGCTATAATTTTTGGATAATTATACCTAATTAATCTATCTATATCCTTTTGCAGTAAAGCCCCTAATAGCTTTCCCTTATTTTATAGTTTAGCTTTTTAACTTAGAGTATCTACTTGTATATTGTCTATACCCTTAATATACTAAATCTTAAAATAGTATTCTGTAAGCATCTCTACCTATCTAACCTATCTTTAGTTAAGTTCCTTTGTTATTAGAAATCCTATTAGGTTCTTATAATCTATCTTAACTATAAATAGTTTCTCTATACCTTATAAGAATGCTCTCTATTTTTTTAATACTATAACTATACCTAATAACTCCTTATTATAAATGTTATAGTTTAACTCTAGTAGTATTATCTTTTAACTATAGTATACCACTAGGTGCTATCTATCTTAATATTTCTATATAAAGCACGCCCCTAGTATATAGTCTAATATATCTATTTCTATAACCGTTTCTAGTCCTAGTTAATAGATCTTAAGAACTGGCTCCTAGGTAAATAATTCCTTAATTTTCTTAAATAGTTCTTACTGCTCCTTTTTTTATGCCCATAGTTCTTCTTTTTTTTATTAGTCGCGTAAGTGGTTTAATATCCTTTAACTACTGCGCTATAAACCTTCTATAGTAATTGCAAAACCCTAAGAATAATCTTAACTATATAACGTTTTCTGGTTCTTACTAATTTACTATAGCCTTAATCTTTTTTAGATCTATACTAAGTTAGCCTAGTTTAATAATAAATCTAATAAAATTAGTCTTCCTAGTAAAGAACTTGTATTTCTTAATTGCTACTAGCATCTATTCTTCCTATAGTCTCTTTAAAACCTATTTAATATATTCCCCGTATTTTTCCTTAGTTATTAAGTAGATAATAATATTATCGAGGTATACTATAACAAATTCATCTAAGTATTCTCCTAATATATTATTAATACGCTTCTAAAACGTTACTAGTACGTTTATAAGCCTAAATTGTATAACTAATAGTTTATATAGCCCTTCCTTTAACCTAAAGGCTGCCTTTTATTTGTTGCCTTCCTTAATTCTAATTTAATAGTACGCCTATCTTAGATCTATCTTTATAAAGATTTACGCGTTGCCTATCCTATCTTAGATTTCGCTAATTAAGGGTAAAGGATACCTATTCTTTCTTATAATACTATTTAACTATCTACAGTTAATACACAGCCTTAGTTTACTATTTTTCTTTAGTATAAATAGCATTGGATAACCCGCTAATGACTGTAATAGTCTAATATATCCCTTTTATAGATTTTTTTAGATAAACTCTTTTAATGCTCTACCCTCTTCTTTAGTAAGCTTATAGATTAAAAAGAACCTTAAACTTATTCCTGGTTTTAATTCTATTTTATAGTTCTATACTATATAATCTAACAGCTTTTTACTTTCCGGTAACTATAGTTTTTTACTATACTTATAGTATCTTTTTAGTATATAACTTAAGCCTCGCTCAGTCTCTTTATATATTACTCCAACTTAGTACTATACTAACTTAGCTTATTATTATATCTTATGGCGTTAAGTATCCCTAATATCGACCTAACCTATAATCTAATTAATCTTTAGATTATATTCCTGTAACTAAGGCATCCCTAATACTGCCTTATTTTGTCCCAATAGTAGGATATTAAAAGATATCTCGATTTATTTCCCTTTAATAGTTATCTAAATAGGCCCTATTTTAAGATTAATAATCCCTCCTCCGTAGGCTATTGGATCTCCTAAAATTATAACTAATAGGTAAAATTACTCCTTCTATCTATAAGGTAGTCCTATTTTCTTAACTACTACTAGTAAGATATAGTTTTGCGTTACTCTACTATTTATTAGCGCTTTAAACTACTAATCTTGCTATTTAACTCGTAAATTTAGGTGCCGTCCTTAAATTCCTTTAAGGGTCTAAGGCTTTACCACTAGCTCCCTCTGGTTCTATAGGCCTCTACTTTTCTTAACTATTAGCTACTTAATCCTACTGTACTTAGCTTACTCTTTAGCCAATACCTAGTTCGCTTTTTGTCTTTAATATACTATAAACACGTGTTCTCTAGGCTTCCACTACTATTATCCGTCTAAGCATTCTTCTATAAGGAATCTTCCTAGTTAAAGTATTAAATCTCCTTCCTCTTAAACCTCTGCTGGATGCTATCTATATATATATTTAGCATTTCTATATTATTGCTTATTTATTATCTAATATATCCTTATAAGGTATTTTTAATTCTTTTTCTTTAGATTTTTGTATATTTTATATATGTCGTCTATATATATAATCTATAACAGCGTATAGTGTGCTAGGTGCTTTAGGTTAACTTTTGGCTTGTCTTTATCCTTAAGTTTAAACCTCTATTGTGCTGATCTAAACGTTACGGTTTTATTTGTAGGTACTAAAATATGTCTCTCGCTTCTCTAGTCCTCTAATTATTCCTTTAAATCTTTTAATATTATAATTAAGGCTCCCTTAATATAAGTTATAGCCTTTTCTATAATTAGGTAGTCTTAGATAACTTTTTTATCTAACTATATATAGAAATCTTCCTATTTATCGTTATGTCTTTACCTATACCACTTTTAGTATAGCTGCTGGAGTGTATACGGCTTATCTATAAGGAAGTATCTTCTTATTACTACGTTATAACAACCCTTTATATATCGTTCCTTGAACCTAATAGAAATTCCTAAATCCTCTTTATTTTCTAGTTCGGTAAGCTACTTAGCTCTTAGTATACCTACCCTAGGCCTATTAGTAATTCTTTGTATTAGCGCTCTGTCCTTTATATATCCTAATATACTAGATCTCTTATCTAGTTTCTATTCTTGTTATACAATAATTCTTTATCTAAACTCCTCTATAGTTTCCTTTAGTTTGCATCTTGTGCTTTAATCCTTAAAGTCGTCTTGCTTCTTAATCTTAGTATTAACTTTTTAATCTTTAGTCTAAACACTACGTTCTACTAGTAAGTCCTCTAAGTTTATATATCTGTCTTCTAGTCTAGTTACTATTTATATTACAGATTCTCTAATCTATAAAGAAGCTTCTTACCTCTTATCTATAGGTGTCCTAATTTATACCCCGAATTCTTAACTCCTTAGATTCTTTAATCCTAAGCTTACTTCTAACTTAAGCTTAGCTCTAGCCTTAGTCCAACTAGGCTTTTTTAGTATTCTTATCTTATCTTAAAAGTCTTAAATCTCACTTATCTCGTCTTAAGAATCTTGTGCTTGTGGGAAACTTTATCCTAAGCTTATTCGTATATTCTTAAACTAAGCTACTACTCTACTTTATCGGTTATCGTCCGTTATAGGTCCTTAAGCTTACCTTATCTTATCTTAAGAATCTTAGTTGTCTCTTATCTTACTATAAGAATCTTAAGCCTATAGCCTTTTGCCTTTATTAAGTACCAAAGTGGTTTACTACCCTACTTCTCTTATATCTCGTAAAGCGATAAACATTATATCTAGTAGGGTCTTAATCCTAACTAATATTCCCTGTTCTATAGTAGAATTATCTTTTACCTTTAGTATAACATCTCTAATAGCTGCGCGTTCCTAGTAAACCGCTCTTATTACCTTATCGTTATAAAATGTTTTGCCTACGTTAAATTTATTATCCTTAATGTCCGATCTGTAAACTAGTTTATTAGTTCTTCTATATCCTATAGGTACTGGCTCCTATAGCCAATAGCTTATACTATACTTAGCGTCTTTATAAATTCGGTATGCGTTATTATAATAAAACGCGAAACTTTTAATTAAATACTCTTTTGTTCTTCGCAGCGTATTATTATCCCTCTATACGTATATATCGTCTACCATTAGTCTAGTTCCCTTTATTATATAGTACTTCTAACTATCTTTATAATCCCTCGCAAAGTAACCTTATTTTCCGCAATTTATATAAGCTCCTTCTTTAAACTATTGCCTTTGTTATAGAGTTTACCTAAACATCTTCTACTACTAAGATCCCTAGTTTGGCCTCTGCTCCTTAGACCTTTAATTACTTAATTCTTATCCTCTAGGTTTCTACAGTTTTCTACTCTATCTCTTATAGGCTTCTTTAGTACCACTTAGGTCTATTAGCTCTACGCCATACTATAGTTTCTAACTTAGCTTAGGTTATTGCGTACTTTATACCTTATATAACTATAGAACTCTATCCTAACCTTTCTTAGCCTATTCCCTTTAGTAGATCCAATTATTAATCTTAATTACTTAATCTATTAGTTCCCTTAGGGTATCCGCATCTTCTATTAGGATAATTACGTCCTAAACTTTAGCCTGTTTATACTATGCTATAAGCGCCCTATTATTCTACTTAACTTATATTGCTAACGTCTGGAACTACGTTTATATACTTAATTGCTAAGGTTTGTTACGTAATGTCTTAGAGTTTTCCTTCCGCTATAGTTACTGCCTTTAGGTCTCCAAATATTTATATAAGTCGTTCTATAAATCTATTCTAGCTTAAAAATATAAACCGTACCTCTTAGTTTATAGTTGTTATTCCGTTTACCTAGATTTCTATAAGGAAGGCTTAAACCATTTAAGTGCTCTTCCTGTTAAAAACAATCCTACGTACGCTATTTAATCCATAGGTATTGCCAACTTAGCTCCTTCTTGCGCGACCTTAAAGTGCATTTGCGTAAGGAATCCTTTAAGCTTTAATCTTTCTCCTAAGTACCTTTTGATTGATAGTAACTTAACCTTTACTACGCCTATCCCGTTAATCCTATTTTCTAACATTACATTATTTTCTATTAACTGGTCAACTATCTCTTATAACTATCCAACTGTTATAGGTTGCTGTAAGTTAGTATCTGCTATACTAGTGTCGTTAACTAACCCTAATATAGTTGCTGCCGTCAATGGCGTAAGTGGCTGCTTTTGGTAGCATATTGTTTAACTTTTTATACTTAATACTGTAACTAGGTAGTAATTATATAACGGAACCTTATAGTAGGAACTACGGTAGGCTTATTATTAGGCTAGGTATATAGGTAATATAAGTTAAAGTTAACAACGTAATAATAACTGGNGGAGTNGTTGCCTAATAGATTAACTCTAATTATATTCTGAGAATCACTATAAGGAAGGAACTATCTAGGTAGGGATTAAGGGTCCTTAAATATATAACCGTACTCTTATAAAATCCTTCTTATACGTAATATACGTGTGCTTTGTCTACTCTGTTACAGATTATATAGATCCTATAGATTATATAGATTACGTTATATAACCTTAGTTACTATTCCTCGTTATATAGCTCTATTGGCTCTATCCTAGACCGTACCTAAATTAACCAACTAGCTTCTTCCGTCTCTTCTCCAAGTAGTTATAATATTGTACTTAAAGCGTCCGTAACATTAACTTCTATTACTATTCTTACTACTATTTTTACGACCTATAATACTACCTAGCTGCTCCTAAGTTAATTAATTAGATTGTGTAGTGGCCTATAAGGTACCGCGTAAGCTAATTTAGGTGCTGCTACCTTTGCTTAACGCCTGCGAACTACCTCCACGGGCACGCCCGCGCCCTCGCCTACGCCCGCGTCTAGTATATCTGGTATTTTATTTAAATGCTAATAGCTTATAACAAGTTAAGGTATTAATATAATTTATATTTATAGAGCCAGCTAGGCGGCTATAGTGGCGCTTAATAATTACAGGCTCTTAAATACGGAGTAGAGGATCTAATTAAGGGCAATTAAACCACTAGTGTTTATTAATTTCGGTAAGCTAAATCTTAAGTACGGAGGTGGCGCTTTTATGTAGCTGCTGGTAGAGTATATAGCAGTATAGGAGGCCGTATACTGCAGTTTAGGCGCCGCTATAGATTAGCTAGTAATCAGAAGACTTTACAAGCTTTAGTTAGGCCTTAAGGTGGCGGAGGTACTAAGGCGTTACTTTATATAGGATATTATTAAACTCCGGCTCGCGAACGTTATATAGTGGGCGGTCTTAGTGCTTTACTAGGGTTATTATATAGTTATTTATCTCGTTCTTAATGAGGTTTTTAATATTCCTAACTACGTTAAATAAGTCACTAGTAGATATCTAAAGGAAGGCTTTTAATCTAGTATAGGCGCCCTTAAGTCGCGATATAATACTAGAAGAAGTTAGCTAAGAAAATAAAGAACTAGTGGCTTTATCTATGCCCGTTAGCGTAATTATAGTAAGCTTTAACTATAATAAATTTTAGTAATATAAATAGCGGAGGCGCTTTTAAATATATAGATTTTAAGGCTCTAAAAGGGGCTTAAAGATATTATAAGGCGTTATAGTGTTTTAAAGACGTATTAACTTGCGCGGATATTCTATATAGTGCGACTTTTTACTTACTAATTTCTGAAGTGTATCTAAATATTAGTATAGCAAGTTACGAACGCCCTCCTGTATGGCCACTACTCGTCACGTAAGTAGTTAGTAAGCCGCTCTTAATTATAGTAGTCCTCTATAAGTTAATACTAGGCTATAATGGACTTCTCTAAGGACTTTTAGCTATAGTAATTGACCTAGCGCTTTATAAAGTTATTACGGTACTCTTATACCTTCTTATTTTCCTTATTTAATTAATCTGCCCTTACTACTTAGTTATCCTATATATGCGTAAGGACGTTCTTAGTAACGTACTATAGGCAGAGGAATTAAGGCACTAAAGGGAAGTATATGCGTAGTGCGTTCTTAAAAGCTAATTCCTTATTAGTAATTATAACCTTAGAAGTAACATTATATTAGGAGTAGAGAAGATAGATCTATTAAATTATAAAGTTATAATCGGCTTTTATTTTACTCGGTAGGAAGTAATAAATAAGCTTAAAGTTTTGCCCTATATTGCTAACTCCTACAGTATATAGAAAAGGCATCTTAAATTTGTTTATTTTATAGGTATAATTAATTAATAAAACGTTAGGATTTTTTTTAGAAATACTTAAGAGACTCCAGGTAAGTAAAGAATAAGTATTTAATGTAATCGCGATCGCTTTCCTTATACGCGAAGTAGTATTTTAATTTAGGATTATCGCCTCCGTGTTTGTTAAGAGCCTTAAGTAATACTTATATAGAGGAAAGCCCACTAAGTAGCTTCTTCTTATTTACTTACCGTTCGTTATAGATATCTTAGATGCTAATTATAATGTCCTTCTTAAGTAGATTTATAAGTATTTTGCCTAGGTTAATACTACTAGCCAATATATTAGCAATCGTCTTCTTTATCTCCTTAGTACGTTATTAGTAATACGGTAGAGCTCTAGTATAGGCGAACTCCTAGTAGTTATAGGTAGGATTTTATACCTTTACCCGCTACCTAATTACTATATAAGTAAGTATAAGGGTAAAGGGGCAGCTGGTTATATAAGAGCTAGTTAGCCGCTTCCTAGCAGTCTTAGTGTAGTTATTTCCTTTAGCACACCAAAGCCATATCTTGCGCACAGTTAGTAGCACCTGCTTATTAGTTTTTAAACGGAAAACTAATACCGTATAGCCTTGCCCTTTAACGAACTTATAAATATTATTAAGGGTAAGCTTTATAGAGTTATACAGCTTTAACGGGGGTAGGTTAAGAGCCATAGTTAGTATAGGGAATAGTAGGGCAAATGCAAGGTAATGTTTTAGGTATAGGCGCGCGTCGGTAGCGCGTTAATGCAGATGCAAACAAGTCAAATTCACGTAATTTTCTAACCTAAACAGGCAGGATCTAAGCCTATTTAGACGGGGGTGTATGCATATTAGTTAGGGGGTGTATGCGTATTATTTGGGGGGTGTACAATTATTGTTAACCTTTATTTAACGTCTTCGCTACCTAGACGAGATAACTACCTACCTAAGACAGTGTACGGGCCTCTTACGAAAATCAAAATCAAAACATTAAAATACTCCTTAACTACACTACTACTATGTCCTCTACTACCCCCTAATTGCTATCGCTTAACTAAGAAAATTGAATGTAAATTGTTCTTTAATTATTAGAAGCTAATCCTAATTAATCTAGCCGTTTACTTGCCTAAATATACGGTTTATCACCTTCTTCTATTTACTATTGTTGTAACAGCCACTAGTTAAGTAAGGAGTATCACTAAAAGCTTTAAAAGCTCTTAGTTATTAAGGAGGACTCCTTAGTTAAATAAATTAATATAATAGGAGCCTGTGTTACGGACCTTATATTAGTAGTAGTGCGACTACTAAGAATAGATATAAATAGGTTAATTAAGATAGTATAGGAGGCGCTAAAACCGATTAAGCTATTAAATAAGGGGTAGCTAAGTTATATAGCTAGTTATATTATAAGTTTGAAATGTAGGAATATAGGAATATAGGAATGTAATATACCAATATACTAATATACTAACGTACTAAACCCTTTACTATAAGGAGGAGTTATATATTTAAGGACATACGGTCTCTATAGATAGTTTCTCTTTTTTATAGTAAATTTTAGAATATAATTAGAGTTAATCTATTAGGTAACTACTCTACTAGTTATTATTACGTTATTAACTTCCTGTTTATTACGGAGTAAATATAAGTAACAATAATATATAGCAAGGTAGATATTATTAAGCTATATATATAAACTGTATAAGGAGGTTAAGATGTTGCGTAAGGAGAAAAAGGTAGGAAAACGGGAAGAAAGGGCATATATTGTTGACTTGGTTGCTTAGTTAATACGTATATAAGGCAGAATAGGGTTCAGGTTATAGTCCTAGTAGAACTTAATAAAATTTAGTAAAACTTGGTAGAATATAGCAGAATGCCGTAGTTTGCTATTAGATTACTATTAAATTGCTATCCCTTGCACCGATAATAACGTCCTATAAAATGTGGCCCGTGCGCACCAATTATATATGGGCGGTAAGTCGTTCTGCCGCATTACCAGGACTCCGCACCCAACCCCAAATTTGTATGCGCACGCATGAATGCACCTATTACCACTATATCTCGCCTATATACTCCTTAAAATAACGACTAAATTAATTACTATAAGCTGCATAAGTGCATTTATGCGTGCGCATACAAATTTAGGTAGGGAGAGGTCGGTGCAGGCATCTCGCCAACTTTTTTGTCCACAGCGTGCGCAAGAAAGTTTTGATGTTCTTAACTGCGTGCATAGGCCACATTTTATAGGACGCCATCGGTGCAAGGGATAAGATTGCTATTTTACGGTTAGTCTTTAATTACTAAGTTAGTAGAAACAGGTAAACGTGTATAAGGTATTACGGGGGTGTCCCGTAATAGTACCCCCTTTTTAAACTTAAGCTTTTGTGAGATAGGGCTATAGTAGTTTTAGGTAGAGTTTATAAAAGTTTTCTATGGCTTATATAAGTCCTATAGAGTTAATAGGTTCCTATAAGGACTTAATAAAGCCTTTTTATTTTATAAGATATATATATTAGCGTTTCCGTTTATTATACTTAATATTATTAATTCTTTTAATAAAGTACTTATTCTCACTATCTACTTTAACTAGTAGGGGAGGGTCTTATATTTATTTAGGTAGGGCGTCTAATATAGGGGTAGCAGGGCGGAGGACTAACGTATAGAATACGGGGTGGATTTTAACCGTATTAGGGAGCTTTAGTTAATAGGCATAAGGAAAGATAACCTTTTTAACCTTATAAGGGCCGGCGTTCTTCTAATTAAGTTTCTTAGTAAGTCGTTTTGTGTTTAGATTTCTTGTGTCTAGTTAAACAAAATTACTAATTTAGTAGGCTGGTGCTAGGGTTTATTTTTTATTCGCTATGGCTTTATAGATAGATTAAGCCTATATTATCTTATTAGTAAGGAACTATTATAGTTCCTCTATCTTCTCTATAAATTTATTTGCTTTTATAACTTATAAGGCGTAATAAGCGGGGTAAGGAATATTACTAAAGGGTTTAAAACCTATTTATAGGTATTTGCCGTAATTAGCTAGGAACGGAGAGACGGAATTATTTATAGTAAACTTAGTAAATATAAGCTAGTTAATCTAGTTATCCTATAAATACGACGTGTATATCTAAATATACTATTCTATTATAACATTTACGTATTTTATTTAACTATCCGTTTCTAAATAATACGCAGTAGATAATAGTACTTTAATATAAAGTTAAGTAGTTAGTTTTTTCTAGAATACCGAGACAAACTGGCTGCCTTTATTGGAGATAATTGTTTTAGGGAGTCCGTAGAGTTTCTATACGTAATCTAGGAATAGTTAGGCGACGGTAGGCGTTAATATATTAGGGCAGGCTATTAAGTGTCTTATTTTAGATAGTAGGTCTATAACTACTATAATATTTATACAGCCTCTGCTTTTAGGAAGGTTAATAATAAAGTTAATTAAGATATCCTTCTATCTTTAGTCTGGAACAGGTAGTGGTTTTAAAAGACCGTTATATGTCTTATGCGAGGCTTTAGCTTATTAGTAGGTATAGCAGCTAAAGACGTACCTTTATATTATATTATGCATATTCGGCTAATAGTACTCCCATTAGAGTAGTTCTAAGGTCTTTCCTTAGCCTAGGTAGCCGGCGATAGGTAAATTGTATATATATTTAAGGAGTTTAAGCTTAAGCTTATTATAATTAGGGATAACTAAACGGTTTTGGTAATATAAGCGGTTTCTATAGGCTTTATATTTACTTAGAGAAATCTTTTTAAAGCGTTTAATGCCATCTTATATTAGCTTAAGCGTCTTTTAAATAAACTTATTATTTGTGTATTCGTTAACTATAATCTATTTAACGTAATCCACAAGCAAGCTGGCACCACAAGCATCCTGGCACCCTTAAAACCCACCAAATTTACACTTTAATATCTCAACAACCACTTAATAATAATTTTTAATAATTTAGATTTAGACTTTTATATACACTCTACAGCTTCTATTAAAGTTGCATAGTAATTAGTTTAGTGGTTCTTAAGATATAGTCGTATTACGGTAATTTGGCTTATTTTGGCCCCCAAATTATAATATCTTAAAAACTACTAAATTAAGTGCTATGCAACTTTAATAGAAGCTGCAAAATGTATATGAAAATCCAAATATAAATTATTAGAATTTATTATTAAGTGGTTATTAAGATATTAAAGTATGGATTTTTAAACTTTTAGTGAGTTTTAAGGGTGCCAGGATGCTTGTGGTGCTAGCTTGCTTGTGGATTACGTTAATTAATTAATTAGTTATTTTAAGGACGTATACCATAAAATCTTTAGTAGAAGGGTTAAATAGTTTAGGGCGAAGTAGGGTCTAATTTTAGTAAAAGCGCGCTTCTTTTAGGGCTGGCGCGTCTTATAAGCGTCGGGTTAGGGTATTAGGCTTCTGTTCTTAGACGCCTGGGCAGTATATAATTAAGAATTAGAAATAAGACAGATATTCTAACCAGTAGGCCTAATAATAACTTAGCTGTTTTATGGTTGTGAAGTACTATAGGTTCTTATAGTCGTTAAGGACCTTAATTAGAAATCTAGTGCCTTCTAGTTTAGGTCGCCATTGTTTAAAACATCTAATAATAGCTAATAATTCCTTATTGTGGATCTCGTAGTTATATTTAGCTAGGCTTAGTTATTTTAAGAAGTATGCTATAGGGTGCAATACTCTATCCATATTATATTGAGATAGGATACCTCTAATAACGTAGTTAGATAAGTTGGCTTTTATAACACTTATTTAGTTTAGGTTAAAGTATTAGAGTATAGGCGTAGTAGTAAATATAACCTTTAGATAGGTAAAGGCCTTCTTATATTTCTTATTAAAGATAAAGACTTTATCCTTTTAGGTTAGAGCTATAAGGGGTAAAACCAGGGCGAAGAAGTTATTAATAAACTATTAGTAGAAATTAGCAAATCTTATAAAGGCTCTTACGTCCTTAACGTTCTTAGGTTCTTGCTAGTTTATAATTACTTTGACTTTCTTTGGGTCTATTTATATACTATTTATAAAAATAAGGAGTTTAAGGTATAAGACTTCCATTTTATAGAACTTGCATTTATCTATATCTAATTATAGACTAGCTCCGTATAGGGCTTATAGAATAAATTTAATATATTTTAAGTATTTGGTTAGGTTATTACTATATATTAGGATGTCGTTAATATAAGCAGTGCAGAAGATGTCTAGGTAGGGGCGTAGGGTATTATTTATATAATGTTAAAACAAGCTCGGAGCGTTTATAAGGCCAAAGGGTATTACTAAGTACTTAAATAGTCTATATTAGGTATGAAACGTAGTAAGCTATTTATCCCCTTTTGTAATACGGAGACGGTTAAATATAGAGATAATAGTAAGCTTTGTGTAGTAACGAGCCTTACTTAGTTAGTTTAGCGTCTCTTATATTAACGGGATTGGATATTAGTTCTTAATAGTAACAGTGTTAAGAGCTTGGTAGTCTATATAAAAGTATAGACCGCCGCTAGGTTTCTTAACGAAAATCACTAATACGGCTATAGGCGATAAGCTTACTCTAATAAATCCTTTACTTAGGTTCTCGTCTAAATACTTTTATAGCACTTAGAGTTTATTTTAGGACATCCTATATAAGGGTCCAAATCTAGGCTACTTTCCTTCTTTAAGTATAATCTTATAGTTATATAGTTAGTATTCCAGTAGCTTATTAGCTTCCTTTTATAAGAATACGTTTAGGCGATAATAATACTCTATTAGTACTTTTATGGTAGGGTTAGTGTGCTTCTTTAATGCTAAGGCCTTCTTAATATCGGCCATCGTAATAGCGAAGATCGTATACTCGGGTTTCTTAGCAAGTTGTGCTAGCGGGGTAGCTCCAATTATACGGATATCTAGGGTGCTAAGCTTACTCGGATTGTCTATAGTTTCTTATTTAGGTTTAGGTTTAGTATTAGGTATAGAATTAGTACTAGATTTAAGTTTAGGTTCTTTAAGAATACTTTTTATAGTAGAATACTAGTCTTTTTAGTATTTTTGTGTATGGAGCTTAAGCTTCTACTTAGCTTAGGGCGGTGTAATGCTTAGTAATAACTTATAGAATTTAGTAGAGTTTTCGGATCCTTAGTAGATGTTGGTAGAATTCTTAGGCGTGGAGTAGGTATTAGTGGAAATCTTACGTTAGTAGAATTTAGTGAAATTCCTAGGTTGGTAGAATCTAGTAAATTCCTTAGGTACGGGGTAGATATAGAAATTTTAGACTAGTGGATTCTAGTAGATTTTTTAGATTTTAGTTCTAGGTCTAAGTAGTGAGTTATAAGGCACTTCTGCTTATAACGGGAGGCGGTAAATAGAAGCTTAAGGTTGTCCTAATTAATAGTTACCTTATATAGCTTTATTTAGGGTTATCTAAGGATTATTAAGTAACCTAGGGTGGTAATAAAAAGTTTAATTAATTCTTTGTGGTTTAGGTATTAGAGTCTTAGGAATACTATATAGGTAATACGGCCTAAGACGGTGCGTTTACTATTAAATCCAAATACGTTAATATGCTGGTTAAGGGGGGTTAAGGTAAAACTATTATTTTACGCAAAGATCTTGTTAATAAATCCTATACCGCTGGCTCCTGTATTAATTAGGATTTAAGCGTTAGCCTATTAACTATTCTACTAAAGACGGTAGTTAATAGTTATGCTACGGTCCTAAGAGTTAGAGTTTATAACGTTAAATACGTTTAACGAAATCCTATAGTAGAGCTGTTTTAAAGAGCGACTTAGCTCCGGGACCTTCCTTTTAGAGGTAATTAGGGTAGAGTTCTTATAGGATATTAGTTATAGCTTCATCCTTATAAATAGTGCTTATTAGATATAGGGCTAGAACTAAGTAGAGATTAGAGACGGTAACCAGAAGATTAATGCGGTAAACGGCTGCTGGTGTTAGCCGTTTATAAATTATATTTAGGTATAGGGACGGAGCAGTAGTTAGAGAGGTAAGAGCTACTTCTATATTTAAAGCAAAGGCCTAGCTTAATACGTTGTTCTTATTTAAAGGACCCTAGTAGGGCGTACCCTAGGGTCCTAGTGTTAATATCTATAGCGTCAGGGTGCTTAGGCTAAGATAATAACTTAATAAACATTTATGGGGTTGCCGTATTATATTAAGGAGCAGGCTTCGGTGTTAGGTATAGTATATTATTATATCGTTTATTAATAACGTTTACGCAGGCATTAAGGGCTCCTAGTAGGTCTACGCCTATTAGGGAGGTTTTTAGTTTAGGGCTTAGAGATTTAATAAGGCTGTTAATTAGTACGGAGTCGTTCTAGCCTATTTCCTTTACGTAATAGTTAAATTTGGATAAGTATACTGGGAAACTTTTCGTTCCTTAAGTTATATAGTTTATCTCTCTTTAAGCAATAGCTTAGTGGTTTAGGTTACTATACATAGCTTTAAGAAGTATAACTAGGCTTTATACTAAGTTTNGNTAAANNNGTTTAATAAGGTTAGCTANNTNTCCTNCTAGTNAACTTAGGGCGTAATANAGTNGGTTAGCTTTAGTTAGGTANCAGTTAGCGTTACTAGTTAGCTTATTTTTAAGCTAGCTTAGAAATAATTAGAGCTTTTATCGTTTACTAGTAAATACTAGGGGATTTAGTAGTTATTTAGATCGTTTTAGTATAGTAGTTAGCTTAGGGTAAGTGGCTACTAGGGGTTTAGGGCTCGCGTTCCGCGTGTTTATCTTTAGAGATAGTATTTAGTCTTAAGGTCCTAGCGTAGGCATCTTAAGGGCGCGGACTTCTTCTTAGAGGTCCTTAATTAATTGCTAGTATCGTGCTTCTTATTTAGCTTATTGTTAATTTAAAGTAGCTTAGTTTTGTTTAGGGGCGTTTATAAAAGACTTTTATATCCCTACAAATTATTTTTAAAGTATAAATATAATACTAGCGGCCGTTATAGGGGCTTTAGGTTCGTTCTACATGTTAATAATAGTGTAGATAGTTAATATAATGTAGTGTCACGGAGTAAGTATAAGCGACGATAATATATAGTAAGGTAGATATTATTAAGCTATGTATATAAACTATATAAGGAGGTTAAGACGTTACGTAAGGAGAAAAAGGTAGGAAAATGGGAAGAAAGGGTATATATTGTTAACTTGGTTATTTAGTTAATATATATATAGGGCAGAATAGGGTTTAGGTTATAGTCCTAGCAGAACTTAGTAGAATTTAGTGGAACTTGGTAGAATATAGTAGAATGCCGTAGTTTGCCGTTAGATTGCTATCAGATTACCGTTAAATTGCTATTTTATAGTTAGTCTTTAATTGCTAAGTTGGTAGAAATAGGTAAATGTGTATAAGGTATTACGGGGGTGTCCCGTAATACTGTTTACCTATATACCTAGCCCATTAATAGGTCTACCGTAGTATTTTCTATAAGGCTTTATTATATATTTACTACTAAGGTTATAGTAAAGGAAGTTAAATAATATACTACTAAAAGTAGTAGCTATAACGGCGTCTACAGCAGCAACTACCTTAGGATTAGGTAATAATACTGGTATAATAGATACTAACTCGCAATTAGTTACTATTAAATAGCTATAAGAAATAGTTAATTAATTAATAGATAACAATAGGATATTTAAAGAAAGGATTAATAGGATTAGAGCAGCTAAGGTTAAGTTACCCTTAATTAAGCGATTTTTAGGGGAGAAGTTAAAACTTAAAGGATTTCTTATATAAATACACTTTAAAGTTATATAAGAAGGAGTAAAGTTAGGAACGCTTATAGATTAAGTTACTTATATAGGACTGTTCTTAATAGGAAGGGCACTTAAGTAGTTTAAACCTTACCTTATAGAGGTATAGGAGTATAGTATAACAACTACTAACTAGAAGGTATAGTATATATATTCTTAAGTTAAAATAGGTTTATAAAACAATTAACGCAAATATTTAGAAACTTAGAGGTAACTACTACGGTAAAAAGAAAGCTTTAAAACCTAGTATAAATGACTTTAGTAATTAAGTATATAATATAGTTTTAAATATTAGTAATATAGGTTAAATAGAACAATAAAGCGCTTATAGTATAGTATAAGTAAGGACTTAAGGTAAAAGTCTAAGACGTAATTATCCTAATAGAAGATACGGATACTTTTAGGGATTTAATTAACTAAGTAATTAAGATTAATAATAGGATCTACTAAAGAGAGTAAACTAAAAAGAGTTAAAATAGAGTTCTATAGTTATATAAGGCGTAGAGCATATAACGATAAAGTTAGAGTTAGAAACTATAGTATAGCGCAGAGCTAATAGACCTAAGTAGTACTAAAGAATCTAAAAGATAAAATAAGAAATTATAAAAACCTAGAGAATAAGAATTAAGTAATTAAAGATTTAAGGAGTAGAGACTAAACCAGGGATTTTAATAGTAGAAGATGTTTAAGCGGACTCTATAGTAAGAAAAATGGTTTAAAAAAGGAGCTTATATAAATTACAGAAAATAGGGTTATTATATTAAAGACTATAGAAGTAGTTAGAGTTACTATATAGTAAAAGGAATAAGACTAGTAGATAATATATATATATAGAGGGATAATAATATATTATAAGAAATAAAAGAATGTTTAATTAAGAGCTGTATGTTTTATTATAATAACGTATACTAAATTTATAAGGACGCTAAGTATAGCGTAAGCTATTAGCTATAGGAGCTAAAATTATTAAAGTTTAAAGGAGTTAATAAACTATCTTATAGATTAGATATTAAGGATAATAAATTTAATATAGGCGAAATATTTAGTAATAATAAGGTAATAAAGGCCGCTTATTAGGAGTATATAGACCTTAGAGATATTATAAAAGAGGTAAAGGATAATTCCACTATAGAATAGGGAATATTAGTAGGGATTTAAACCCTACTAGATATAATGTCTATTGCTTTATAAGATATAAGGAAAGTAGAGTAATAAACTACTTTAGCACTTAATAAAGGCAAAAGGCTACAGGCTTAAGATTCTTAGAAAGAGATAAAAGATAACTAAGATTCTTAAAATAAGATAAGGTAAGCTTAAGGACCTATAATAGACGATAACTAATAGAGCAGAGTAATGGCTTAGTTTAGTAATATATAAATAAGCTTAGGACGAAGTTTCTTAAAGGTATAAAACTCTTAAGATAATATAAGAATACTATAGAAGCCTAGTTAAACTAAGGCTAGAGTAAAGCTTAAGAAAGAAGCAAGCTTAGGACTAAGAATTCTATAGGACTAAGAATTCTAGATATAAATAAGGACTATTAAATAAACTAAGATTAAGAAGTAAGAAGACTTTAAGGATTTACTTATAAGGTAAAAACTAAAAGAAAATATAGAGGAATTTAGACAGAGAATCCTTATATAGTAAGAATAGAAACTAGATTAAAGAACTAGTATACTAAGTCGTATAAGGAATAAAGCACCTATATAAAGAATTACTAATAGGCCTAGGGCAGGCACGTTAAGAGCTAAGTAGCTTATTAAACTAGAAAATAAAGAGGATCTAGGGATTTCTACTAGGTTTAAGGAACGGTATATAAAGGGCTGTTATAATATAGTAATAAGAAGATATTTCCTTATAGACAAGCCGTATATACTCTAGTAGCTATACTAAAAGTGGTATAGGTAGCGACATAACGATAAGTGGGAAGATTTCTATATATAGTTAGACGAGAAAGTTATCTAAGACCACCCTATTATAGAAAAGGTAATAAGTTATATTAAAGGAGCCTTAATTATAACGTTAAAGGATCTAAAGGAATCATTAGAGGACTAGAGAAGTAAGAGATATATCTTAGTACCCGCGAATAAAGTTATAACGTTTAGATTAACGCGATAAATATTTAAACTTAAAGATAAAGATAAGTTAAGAGTTAACCCGAAGTACTTAGTATACTATACGCTATTATAAATTATATACGTAGATAATATATGCGAAATGCATAAGAATCTAAAAGAGAAAAATTGGAAATACCCTATAAGAATATATTAGGTACTAGATAAGCAATAGTATAGAAATACTAAGTATATATATAGATAGCATCTAACAGAAGTTTAGGAGCTAGAAGACTTAATACTTTAACTAGGAAGATTCCTTATAGAAAAATACTTAGATAAATAATAGTAGTAGGAATACCTAGAAAATATATATCTATAGTATATTAAGAATAAAAAGTAAACTAGGTATTAGCTAAAGAATAAGCTAAGTATAATAAGATTAAGTAGCTAATAGTTAGGAAAAGTAGAGGCCTATAGGATTAAAAGGAGCTAGTAGTAGAGCCTTAGACCCTTAAAGGAATTTAAGGATAATACCTAAATTTACGAGTTATTTAGCAGAATTAGTAGTTTAAAGTACTAATAGATAGTAGAGCAATATAGAACTATATCTTACTAGTAGTAGTTAAAAAAATAGGATTACCTTATAGACAGAAGGAGTAACCTTACCTATTAGTTATAATTTTAGAAGATCTAATAGCTTATAAAGGAGGGATTATTAACCTTAAAATAGGACCTATTTAGATAACTATTAAAGAAAGATAAATTAAGATATCTTTTAATATCCTACTATTAGGACGGGATAAGGCAGTACTAAGAATACCTTAGTTATAAAAATATAATCTAAAGATTAATTGGATTATAGGTTAAGTTAATATTAGAGATATTTAATAATATAAAATACAATAGTAAACTAAGTTAGTATAGTACTAAGTCGGAGCAATATATAAAGAGACTAAGTAAGGCTTAAGTTATATACTAAAGAGATACTATAAGTATAGCAAAAAACTATTAAGCCTAAAAAGTAAGAAGCTGGTAGATTATATAGTATAAAACTATAAAATAAAGTAGAACTAGGAATAAGTCTAAGGTTCTTTCTAACCTATAAGCTTACTTAAGATGAGTTAAGAGCACTTAAAGAGTTTGTTTAAGAGAACTTGTAAAAGGGATATATTAAACTATCGCAGTTATTAGTAGGATATTTAGTATTATTCGTACTAAAGAAGAATGGAAAACTTAGGCTATGCATTAACTATAAATAGTTTGTCTGTATAAGTAGAGGTTATAAATTGTATTACGCGCAGAGCGTATGCGGTAGGGGCTGTATGCGTAGCGTAGGTCACCTAACTGCCTACGGCCCGATAGATAGCCCGACCTTTACTACCCCTTTCTTTCTCTTTTAGTAGACGAAAAGAAAGACACAAATAAACTAAGAAACAGTTACCTTATATTGCAATTGCAATACCCCCCGGGTGATACTAATACTAATTAGTAATATCACAGATTAGAATCCGGTGTTATTACAAAGAGAGATAACACGCGATCGCTCCTACTAAGGCCCGTTAATCTTGTCGCGTTTGCTAAGGAGAACCCTTCCTACTAAGGCCCTGGGAACTTAAAGAACTAGCTCCTACTAAGGCTTTGTCCGGTTCGCGTCTATTACGCAAATTAATACCTAGTACGACCTCTTTACTAAGCGCTAGTACCTCTAGCAGCTTCGGCAGCATCTTATAACCTAGCAGCGTCAGCAGCACCCCTACCTACACCACAATCTACGCTAGTTAATTATATCCGACACGGGAATTCAATATCTAGACTAGGGTAACGGGATTACCCTAACCAATAAGACTACCGCAAAAGATATTACTAACTATATTAACTTTAAAATTAATAAGTATACTAGCGTAACTTTAAGGACAAAAGCTTATGGGAATTATACTAAGAGGACTTTAATAATTTTGAGGTATAGATATTTAAGGACGCTTACAGGTCCGCAATTAAGGAACTTAAATAACTACTCCGACGTAATGGAGTATGGGTCTTTAATAAGAAGAGTAAATTAGTACCATAAGCACTGTACGACGTCGCTTATAAGGACGACCCTATAAAATAGTTAGATGCAGAAATTAAGCTATTTATTAGCAATAAAGGACCCTTTAATTCGTATATTATTAACCATCGTCTTAAATTACGTTTATTAACTCCCTTAACGTCATCTACTACCCCAACCCCAGCTGTCTTAAATAACCCTCCCCCTACGGCCGAGCCCCCCTCGCCTATAAATGTTACGGCTCCCTCTATAAACGTTACGGCTCCCTCTACGAACGTTATAGCTCCCTCTATAAACGTCACGGCTCCCTCTACAAACGTTACAGCTCCCCCTACGAACGTTATAGCTCCTCCTATAAAAGTCACAACCGCCGTTAACTATAGTAGAGACTTAGCAACCCTAGTAAAGATATATACGGAGGAAAGCAAATATAGTAGAGAGGATAACAACTTCAACCGTAAGCTTATGATTTTTAACAACCTTTATAATAGAGTTGATATACTATAAGTAGTAAAGATTAAAGCCTTTTTAATAATGCTATATAGTATTACTCTTAATTTCTACTATAAGAATAAGGCAACCTATGTCACTTTTAATAGCATCTATAATGCTATACGTAACTACTTTAAAGGACTAGAATATAAGCGCGGAGTTCTAATAAAGTGGAATGCTATAACCCTTAAGACGGTAATAATAAAAAATGAAGGCAAGTTTATAGGGGACTGCCTACAGCTACTGCTTAACGACATCCGTCATTTACAGCATGGTCTTAACGCTAACCTCTATAATAACGATTTCCTATATAATAAGCTTATTGTCGCTTATTAAGATATTACTACTTACTAAGCAGCTTACTCAAACCCACCTACTACACTTACTGGCCTTATAAACAGCCTATAATCGTTAATTGTTACTTATAAGAAGATTAATGGTACTATAGGATAACCTACTAATGTGTTCTTACAGCCTATAGAATAGCCTATAGACGTATTCTTTACTAACCGTTGCTACTACCGACTGACGTCTTAACTAAGTTCATTAAATAATTATTACAGTAATAACGCCAGGACGTGCTTTATGTGTAAGAAAGGAGACTATTAGTTAACTAGGTATACTAAAGAAAAACGTAACGAAGTAAGAGAAGGATTTAAGAGATATATCCACTAGTACCTTATAGATAACGATATTAATAACAATTTCGATAAGGATATAACGGCTATTACACTTAATATATCAACTCTAACTACTACCAGCGGTAATTTCTTCTATAACGACTATGGTGTTAAGCACTTTATGACTTTAAATAGGCTAATACTAATTGAAACTGCTAAGAATATAGTCACGTCTATAAACAACAATGCCTTTATCTACGGCCTTACTAGTAGTATAGAACCTGGTAGTACGGAACCTAGTACAGCAAGGAGTAATAATAAGGGCAAGAGCACTACCTACTTCTATAATAATAACAATGACGACATTAATATAGAGAACCTCACTGTTGATATCGACTTCCTTGACTGTCATTTCGACGACGACGGATAGGACTTAGCCCTTCTACCTACTTTCCCCTATGGACACCTCGGTAACACCTTATACGCGCCTACCTGTTTCCACCGCAATATCCGTAGCGATATCCGTAATATCTATAACGATATCCGCAACGTCTGCAATATCCGTAATATTCGCAATACCTAAAATATCCGCGATTACTACCCTAAGCACCTATTGACCTATATACTTTTCCTTTATACTTTCCTACCTTCTTTCCTTTTTGTAAATGTTGCCAGAGTTTGTATAAGTAGAGGTTGTAAATTGTATTACGCGCAGAGTGTATGCGGCAGGGGCTATATGCGTAGCGTAGGTCACCTAACTGCCTACGGCCCGATAGATAGCCCGACCTTTACTACCCCTTTCTTTCTCTTTTAGTAGATGAAAAGAAAGACACGAATAAACCAAGAAACAGTTACCTTATATTGCAATTGCAGTACCCCCCGGGTGATACCGATATAGTTAAATAGTATTACTCGGAAAGATAGGTATCCTTTACCCTTAATTAGTAAAATTTAGGATTAAATAGGTAATGCGTAAATCTTTATAAAGATAGATCTAAGATAGGCGTACCATTAAATTAGAATTAAGGAAGGCGATAAATAAAAAGCAGCCTTTAGGTTAAGAGAAGGACTATATAAGCTATTAGTTATACAATTTAGATTAATAAATATATTAGTAATGTTTTAGAAGAGAATAAATAGTATATTAGGAGAATATCTTAATAAGATTGTTATGGCATACCTTAACAATATTATTATCTACTTAATAACTAAGGAAGAGCATAGAGAACACGTTAAATGGGTCTTAAAGAGACTATAAGAAGAATAGATGCTAGTAGCAATTAAGAAATATAAGTTCTTTATAAGGAAGACCGATTTTATTAGATTTATTATTAAAATAGGTTATATTAGTATAGACCTAAAGAAAATTAAAGCTATAGTAAGTTGGCAGAAACTAGAGAATATAACGCAGTTAAGGTTATTCTTAGGGGTTTGCAACTACTATAGAAGGTTTATAGTATAATAGTTAAAGAGTATTAAACCATTTACTAGGCTTATAAAGAAAGAGGAACTATAGGTATAGGGAGATAAATAAAAAGAGCTATTTAAGGAACTTAAAGAACTGTTTACCTAAGAACTAATTCTTAAAATCTATTAACTAGGACTAGATACGGTTATAGAAACGAACGTATTAGACTTTATACTAGGAGTATATTTATTATAGAAGTATGGGAACGCATTAGTACCTAGTGGCGTACTATAGTTAAAAAAATAATACTATTAGAATTAAACTATAACGTCTATAATAAAGAGTTGTTAGGTATAGTTGTAGTACTTAAGAAATAAAAAGCATTCTTATAAGGCGCAGAAAAACTGTTTATAGTTAAAATAGATTATAAAAACCTAACGGGGTTCCTAATAACAAAAGAACTTAATTAAAGATAGGTTAGATAGGTAGAGATACTTATAGAATACTATTTTAAAATTTAGTATACTAAGGGCACTAAAAATATAAGGGCAGATACGCTAAGTAAAAGGGCTAAATTATAAAATAATAAGAAACTATTAGGAGTGATACTATGTAGAGATAAGGATAGATTAATTAGATATAACTACCCTAAGCTAGTAGCAACTTAAGAAGATAATAAACTAAAAAGAGTCTACGAGACACTAGAGAGCTTTTAGGTATAAAGAATTTTAAAAGTATAGCTAAAAGATCTATAGATAGATATATATAAAAACTAAAAAGTAAAGTATATCCTAAAGAGCATAGCAGAGCATTTTATAGAAGATTTCTATAAGGGAATAACTTAAGAACATAATGGAGTAATAGGCTTAGTATTAAGACTATAAAAAGAATATATTATTAACGGAATTTAAGGCATAGTTAGAAAAGTAATAAAAAAGTATTTAGATTATTAAAAAAAAAATTAATAAGGTATAAGCTATACGGAGGGCTATAACCTATTAAAATACTAAAGAAACTATGGGAGGTTATATTATAGGACTTTATTATTAAGTTACTAAAGTTAAGAAATCCTATTACTGGATAAAAGTATAATATAATTTTAGTAATAGTAAATAAGTTAACTAAATAGGGCTACTTTATAGCATGTATAGAAGAAATCTTAGCAAAAGATGTCGTTAAAATCTATATTAAAGAAGTATTTATAAAACATAGAGCACTAAGCAAGGTTATATTGGATAGAGATCTAAGATTTATAGTAGCATTTTAAGAGGTATTTTTAGCGGAATAAGGAGTTAGAGTAGTAACTTTTACTATATATTATTTATAGACGGACGGATTGTTGGTCACACAGGGTGACTCACCAATAACGACTACTCGAGTAGGTTACAGTGATGTTGGTTGATAAAGCTTTTTGATTGGAATGAGGAAGGGCGAGGAGCTTAAGGCTCCTCGCCACGCTAGTGCCGCGGCGACACGTGATGGCAACTTGCCTCATTCCCGACACTGGCAACTCTTCTTTTGTGGTTGCCCTCTATATACAAATACTGCTTGACTATCGTAACAAATATGGATCCTCCTTACTTACTATTGCCATTGCAATATAAGTCTCGCTGTCCCAAAATTTGCCTCTTAGCACGTGGTGCTTTCTTGCTGAGGAGTCATGGGTTGTTGGAATTACAAGGTCATAAGGTCACAGCGGAGCAGTCTTGAGGGTCTATTTAATAATAGAGATGACGCAGACGATGAATATTAATTGATTCGTGATGCAGTAGATGCAGTTGATGTCTATATAGATTGCATGCAGAGTTCGCGTACAGAGCTTAGTCAGCACCCTCAACGCCAATTTCTGACACTCCCCCATGCTAACGACGCTCTCCTCGTCTGTCCCAAATAGGCAATTATAAAGCTATTCCCAAATACCTTGCAAGCGCCATTCGGCCTACGTACAGAGGGAAAACCTAGTAGGCGAAAAACCTCTATCACTTACTGTCAGTTACCGATTCCTAGCGTCATACAGTGCTTCGTAAATTAGTTAATTAGTAGCTGTTTTATAAGCATATCTCCCGGCTAATCTTTACCTGGTATATATACTACTTTAAATCAACCTTACTAAACTATGTCGTTTCGTATAAAGAGGTATTAAGTCTTAATATGCTTAGCTTTCTAGTAGTATTTTATATCATATAAAAGGTTAACTGTACCCTTGTTGTTACAGTAGAGCGTAGGGATAAAAGGGTTATCATCATCGTCTCTCTCTCCTAGATCTCTCGTTAGCTTCTTAAGCCATACTACTAACCTTACTCCCTCTAACGCCGCTATAACCTCTACTTCTATTAAACTTAATACCATTAACTTCTGCCTTTAAGCCATCCAGATTACTACTCCCCCATAGCATACAACTACTATACCTTAGAATAATATCCGATCGTGTTCTGTTCCCCACATAGCGTCAGTAAAGATACTATAGCCAATAGGTAAGTCAGTCAACGTAAGCTTATATAGAGGAAGGTAAATTTTTCGATTTAAGAAGGTAATTCTAGTTTCGAGAGTGCCGTTTAGATATCATAGTAGCTGCTTACTCAAACGGTAATGCGATTCTCCTAGTGCTACCATAAATCTAGCTAACTGACCAACAGCGTAGCTAGTATCAGGACATATACAGTTTAAGAGGTAGATCGTAGAGCCAATAATCTATCGGTAAACTATCGCATCATCGTACTCAAGGAGGCTTTTGATATCGGGCTTCAGAACAGTACCTATTGGTATCAGTAGCTTAGCCGGATTATAGTTATCCATTTTTAGCCATTTAAGTAGCTTCTTAATATACATCGTCTAATATAGCTTAAGGGTTCGGTTTATACGGTCTTAATAGATTTAAAAGCCTATAAATACTTCTACAGGACCTAGGTCTTTACATCTCCATTTTCTTAAAATTCTTATCTTCATAATATTAAGGTATCTGCGCTTTCCTATAATTAGCATATTATCAACAAATAACAAGATATACACTTTATTTCCTATAAAGAGATTAGGGTTAGCGTTAGCTAATATTAAACCTATACTCTTAAAGAACTTCTTAACCATCTGAAACCATTCTCTCGGTGCCTGCTTTAGGCCGTAAAGTAACTTATTTAGCTTTAAGTAGACGTCTTTTACCCCCTTAAGGTCAGGTTCGAAGTCTCTTAGTAGGTTAGGGATCTACATATAGATCTATTCTTACAACGGCGGGTTTAAAAATACAGTTTTAACGTCAATATGGTCGAGTTTAAGGTCTTTAGCTACCACCTTTACTATCAAGAACCTAAAGGTGTCATATTATACAACAGACGCAAATGTCTCAAAATAGTCAATGTTGGGGGTCTGCTTATCTCCCTAAATACACAGTCTTGCCTTCTTACGAATTACTTCTCCCTTGGCGTTATACTTATACTTTAGTACTAGCTTACTCAGAAGTAACGACCTTCCTTCTAGTACTCTCCCCCTTATAATAGTATAGGTATACATTCTCTTAAAAGAGAGAAATTCTTTAAAGATAGCTTTCATCTAGCCAGGAGCGTCCTCCCTTAAGGCCTAATCTAGCTTAATAGCGTCAAACGGTACTATAGGTGCTCCTATAAAGGTAATATTCTCGGCTTCCAGGTAGACAGCTTTTATAGCTATTACTAACTAAACCACCGTATTATTAAAAACCCTTATATTTGGTAACCTTCCAGACCTTATTCTCTGCGCATAAGGAATACGTATCAATATACTTCATACAGGCGTCCCACCCTTAGTATCACCTTATAGATTTAAGCGTCCTACTTAATCTTAACCTAGGCTTCCCACTCAGTTAAAGCGGCCCACTTAGTCTTAACCTAGGCTTCCCACTCAATCAAAGCGGCCTACTCGGTTACTATTTAGCCTACTTATAGTTCTCACAACTAGAGTCTCTGTCGGCGCGTTTAAGGTAGTAGAGGAAGGTACAGGTTAGTTTAGAGCTTAGCTTATAGCATGATTTAAGCGTCCCGCTTAATCTTAACCTAGGCTTCCCACTTAATCAAAGCGGCCCACTCGGTTACCATATCTCGTAGCTTAACTTATAGTATACACCTGACGTGCTCTATAAGGGAACCTATACTTATTTACTTTAGCATCTCCAAAGAGCTTAATTACTTGCGTATGTAGGTTCATTATCTTAAATTGACTACTCCCTTTTAACCCCATAAAAACGTAGTCAGGTTTCATCCTCAAATCGTACTTCCTAGGGTATTTCTTAAGCGTATTAATTGGGTTAGCATAACACCCAAAGACAACTAGATTCTTAAGGTCAGGTACTCGTCAGGTATATACCTCATAGGGTATAATAGCACCACTGTGCTCGTCGTCGAATGGAAGTGCTAAGGTCGGTATTCAATTCTTAATCTAGACAGTATACTCGACTGCGTAGCACCAGAGCTCTACTAGTACATTTCCTTGAAATAGCAGTAACCTTGTCTTACAGTCGACTGTATAGATCACGCGCTCAATTACGCCATTATATAAGTGCTTATATGGCGGACAAGGTTTAAAATTAATACCCTAAGATATTAATTCGTCTTAAAGTCTACGGCCAAACTCCCCCTTTCTATTATCCGCTCGAATCCAGACAGCTCTATTGCCAGTAAATCTCTCTACCCTTACAATAATCTCTTTAATATACGGCAGTACCTCTTCAGTTTAGAGGGTTTTAAGAGGAATAACCTAGGTATAGCATATGGCGTTATCTAGGGCTAGGAGGTAGTAGTTATAACCTCTAATTAATATACCGATTCGTCCCGTAGTATCTAGGTATAGCCCTCAACCAGGTATCTTCTCACGCTTAATCGTCTTCTTGCTTAGTATTTCTTATATCTTGCCAGCTAGACAAGCTTCGCATGTGCTTTTACCAACAGGTACTACTCTCTTCCTAAGCCTTATACCTAGTAAGGAGTGCTATAGCTTAAACAGATCACTGTAATTCGTATATCCAGTTCGGCAATACCATAGGTCAGCATCTATTTCATCGAGATTTGGTTATAAATTGTATGCTTCCGCCGTCGCATTAAGTGCTTCCTAATGCTCTTATAGTACGTAGAGGTTGTTCTTCATAATAGCCTTAAATGTCGCGCCTGATTTATACTTACCAGTAGCTTGATCATCTAGGTTAAATATAATCAAGTAGCCTTCCTAAGTAAGGGTCCTTACTAAAATCAGCTTAATCATCTTAAACAAAGGTACAAGCCAGACGTCTTTTAGCTTTAGGGTACCAATTTAAGCTTGGCCATAGCCTATAGCAGGGACAACAATCCTATTCGCAGTACGGACCTATTAAGGCGTATTCCATCTCTTCAAATATATTAGGTCTAATTGGTTACTAGTAAAGTGCTTAGTTACACCTAAGTTAAGAGCCTAAGCTAGAGACGTCGTTATAAGCATAGCACGTTTAGGGTTAGGGTTAAGGTAGATTAAATTGCTGTCAAATTCGTCTTTAGCTATTACTATATTTCCTACTTCCTTTGCCTTAGGAGCACCTTAATCTATCTTCCTAGCGTTATTAAATTAGAATTGCTCAAGTAGGGGGTAGTCTTTCTAGTAGTAACCTTTCTAATAACATACTCTACACTCGTCTCTTTCTAGTCATCTTAGCTCTTTAGTTACTTAAGATAATAAGCTATAGCAATAACGTAATAAGGAATAATTAAATCTACTACGGCCTCTGCCCCTTATTTAACCTTAACCTCAGTTTCCCCTTCTCCCCCTAGGTTTATCTTTCCTCTCATATACAAGTGCTGCGGTCTATACTTATATAGGAAGAGTAGTCTCATACTCCTAAAGAAGGGTAATGCAGCTCTCAAGGTCTCATTTATCTCGTAGGCACTAGGTCTTCACATTCTACTAGGTAACATTACTTAAGAGGGCCAAGAGAAGCTGCTCTTTAATATCATCGTTAGTAAGTGCTCAAGGCGTTAAGGCTAGATTAATCTTAAATCGATTAAGTATATGGAGGAACTTAACAATTCGCATCTTCATAGGGTCAAATATAGTACTATAGAACTCCCTGCGAAGTCTAGAGATATAGACCTCATCATTAGCCTTATTAAACTTCTTTATTCCTTCCCACATTCCCTAAATATCGTACACCTTCATTATCGCACGCATCTCTTCCTAACGGTCGTCTCCTATTAAATTATAAATAATTTTATTTGCCTCCCCTCATCTTTTTCTTCCATTAGTTAAATTAACTTAATTTAGGTCCTCTACACCAGTAACAAAATCCTAGCCCTCTAATATAATTAGAGCTGCCTCGCAGGTGCGCTCCCAGTCTACAAAGTTGTCTCCATTAAAAATGACGATTTTACCGGCCTTATAATCGTACGTAGGTGTCATTAAGGTTAAGGTAGAGGAGGTCATTTTAGGGGTCGATTTTCAAGTTAGGAGAGGTATTGCTACCCGGGCTCATAACCTGTTGGAATTACAAGGTTATAAGGTCACAGCGGAGCAGTCTTAAGGGTCTATTTAATAATAAAGATGACGCAGACAATAAATATTGATTAATTCGTGATGCAGTAGATGCAGTTAATGTCTATATAGATTGCATACAGAGTTCGCGTACAGAGCTTAGTCAGCACCCTCAACGCCAATTTCTAACATGGGTAGACATCGTGTTAGGGCCGTCAGGGCCGCCAAGGCGCTAGCTGTAAGCAAGCCAATAGCGATTTTCCATCCCGGGGATGGAAAATCCTAATTAGCTAGTTGGAATCAGGGTCCGTAGAATATCGCAGGTAGCATACCCCAGTACCGTTATCTACCTTACTAAGTTCCATAAGAAGCTTCTAGCAATTCTTCTTTTATAAATATAGTGCTGCAGAAAGGCAGTAAGGTATTAGTTTAGCTACAGGTAGAAGCAGCAAAAGTCTGTTCGGGTGGTAGTACAGTACCAGCGGCGGTAGTAATAGTAGTCAAGTATAGAGCTTGTCTATCAGTCGGTTGGTTAATTATAGGCGTATAGGCACGATCATTCGGTCAGTAGATCGCAGGCGTATCGGCGCGATCAGTATCGTAATAGCAGGCATAGCGGCGCTATCGGTTTGTCAATAGTATATAGCAGTACGGTGCCAGTACAGAGTCGGTTCCGTAGGCAGATCGGCACAGAATCGTAGATACTAGCAGTTCTTTCTTTTATGGATTGCCTACGTAACTATACCATTCCAACCGCTCCCCCCCCCCCCTATATCATTCTCTCTTTATAGTACCCTTTATAAGAACTTCCTGTCTGGATTACGCTGGTAGCCACCTCTGTAGCTACCTTGGGAACTACAGAAGTCTTAAAATTCCCCTCCACGCTAGATCTTCTAAAGCTTATTGAATGTTTGTGGAGAAGTAGAGGCTTGTTGCGGAGATTGCTGCGGAGATTGCTGCGGATATTACTGCGGATATTACTACAGAGATTGCTGCGGAGGTTCTTGCGGAGGTTGCTGGTGGGTTGGGATATCGTTCACAGATCTAGCTTGTTATGCCGGTTGTCCAGGCGCGGTAGGGGTTAGGGGAGACGTCTTGGCGCTTAAGTGGGACGGAGCTTGCGCGGACGGAGCTTGTGCGGACGGAGCTTGTGGAGACGGAGCTTGTATAGACGGAGCTTGTGGCACAGGTTGAGATGCGGCAGCCTGAGGAACTTGAGGTGTTTGATAGCCTGAGGTTATCTGTAGTGGTTGCTGCGGAGATCCCTGCGGAGGCTGCCTAGGCGCGGTAGGGGTTAGAGGAGACGTCTCGGCGCTTGAGTTGAACGGAGCTTGCGCGGACGGAGCTTGTGTAGACGGAGCTTGTGTAGACGGAGCTTGTGGAGACGGAGCTTGTACAGACGGAGCTTGTACAGACAGAGCTTGTATAGACGGAGCTTGTAGCTGTCCGTTATTAGAATTCCCTCAAGAGTTAAACTTCTTTATAGCGCGTATTTGGTGCTTAATCTTAATCTCTTATGGAGTCCATTTGTGCTTTTCTTTTACATTAATAATATGCTCCTAAATATTGTCTCTAATAACGCCCCCGTCCATAGGGACGAATACTCTATACTCCCATAAAAAGTCACGGAAGTCTCGTACGATATCCTTATTCGCGGGAGCCCATATTTCCTTTATCCATCTAATAAAGTCCTCCCTTATACATTCCTATAGCGCGGTATCGTCGTATTTACTATCTTTATAGTATACCATGCGGTATAATAAGAATCCGTTTAGGTCTTATGGTTTAGCATTTGCAAGGTCAATGTCTTTATTCTATATCTTTAGGTCAATATCTTTCTTATACTTCTTCGGGTAGGTTAACGCCATAATAACTAAATCTGCGAAGGCACACGGAGGGTATTAAGGTAGTTGTCGAAGCGGAACTGCCGATTTGTTTGTATGTTCTCGTAAGGTGCCGTCAATTAATAGGTAGGCAATTGAGGTAGTTTAACGCGTTTCGGACGTTAACTTGGGACCATAGGTTCAGTAACACTTCTGACCTAAAGTACTCAACCAAATCTTCGTAAACGTGGTTATTCTACATAATAGACGCAACTTGGTATCTCCTAGTACTCAGTAATACTTCTATTACTAGTTTTCCGCAAGTCTAAGGTAGCACAATATCGCCGGGATCCATTCCATATGAGCGCATATAGCACCCCTGCACAAGACTGTCTCTTCTGTTCGAAAACCTAGCTGCTCTGTGGTTAACTATGTATTCAACCACTGATCAGTGTTGGTCACACAGGGTGACTCACCAATAACGACTACTCGAGTAGGTTACAGTGATGGAAAAGCTTATTGATTGGAATGAGGAAGGGCGAGGAGCTTAAGGCTCCTCGCCACGCTAGTGCCGCGGCGACACGTGATGGCAACTTGCCATCACGTGACGGCAGTTTGCCGTACGTGACGGCAAATTGCCTCATTCCCGACACGGATAACTAAAAAGATTAAATTAGACGCTAGAATAGTATCTAAGATATTATATTAATTACGTATAGAATAATTAGGTATTGTTATTACTAGTTATATAGTTTATATATAATATAATACTATAAAAAGGAATAGGTATATTACTATTTAAGGTAAATTACGGATATAAGCTAAAAAAATTATTATTACTATAATAAGTAAAGAAAACAAGTAGCATAGCTAAAGAAAGGATAAAGATATTAATAAATCTTTATATAGACCTTATAGAATTAGTAAAAAAGGTATAAGAAAGAATAAAATAGTACTATAATACTAAGAGATCTAAGGGACTAGATCTTAAGGAGGGGGATAAAGTATAGCTACTATAGAAAAATTTTAAGAGTTAATAACTAAGTAAGAAGTTAAACTATATTGGGCTAGGACCTTTTAAAATTATATAAAGAATTTTACCGGTTATATTTAAGTTAAACCTACTAGCTAAAATAAAGATCTACTCTATATAGTATATCGTAATACTGGAACTAGTATACGGGAATATTAAACCACTAATTTATAAAGTAGATATATATAGAGGATAAGAAGAAGATAAATAGTAAGTTTTAAAGATTATTAGTTATAAGGATATTAATAACAAAATATAGTATAAGGTTAAGTAGATAGGCTATAATAAGACTACTTAGGAACTACTATAGAATCTAAAAAATATTATAGGAAAGGTATAGGAGTATTAGGAGAAAATAGGTTAGGTAATATAGAGAAGGAGCTAAAGATAAAAGGATTAGTTAAAGGTAATAAACAAGCTAAATTATCTAGGGGATCTACTACTAGCGGGCGAGCTGTTTCCGCCTCTTCTTAATTAGAATCCTTTTTAGCCCTTTTAGCCTTAAGCTTAAATAGACCTTACTCTACCAAGCAAAGCTCTTTTAAGTGTACCTTTTTATAGACCTTTATTAGACGGCTTAGGCGAGTATAAGTATCTAATTAAGCTTTTAGAGCCTAAGATGCCTTATTAAAACAACGCTGAACTTTAGTAAGGGCCTTAGCTAGCTTACTCTTTAGTTTTTTAGCCGCTACTAATACGCGTAACCTTAAAATAAATTAAATAAGGAACTAGATAATTATAGAGAATAATAAGACGTATATACTTAGTATTAGAGACGGATTAAATATTATAAAACAATTGTATATTTACTCGCGTATATTTAGTATAGGAAGAAGGTTAGTAACTAGACGGAGCTGCGATTATAATATATATTAACTTCTTCTTTATACAATAAGAATAAGACGGTATAACTTCACTAAGTAATAAAATAAATGTCATTAGCTAGTTATAATAATTAGACATAAAAGATCTAATAAGAGGTATTAAGAGTAATAAAGGTTATTAAATTAAAGATAGGAATACTATACCTCTAATAGACGACTTAGAGATAGGAGATATCTTTAAGGATAAAGATAAAGAGGAGGGGGATAGTGTTATAGACCTTATATCGGTAGTAGTACAACTACTAAAAATAGATATAAACGGGTCGGTTAAGATAGTATAGGAGGCGCTAAAACTAATTAAGCTATAAGATAAGGGGTAGCTAAGTTATATAGCTAGTTACGTTATAAGTTTAGAATATAGGAATATAGGAACGTGAAAACGCGATATACTAATGTACTAATATACTAATGTACTAAACCCTTTACTATAGGGAGGAGTTATATATTTAAGGATGTACGGTCTCTATAAATAGTTTCTCTTCTTTATAGTAAATTTTAGAACATAATTAGAGTTAATCTATTAGGCAACCACTCCACTAGTTATTATTACATTGTTAATTTCCTGTTTACCTATATACCTAGCCTATTAATAGGTCTACCATAGTATTTCCTATAAGGCTTCGTTATAGCCTAGGGTTAACTACCTTAAATTTAACACCTTAAATCTATAGCTAAAAGTATCCTTACTGTAAAGAAGCGTCCTTTAAAGCTTGGCTAATACTAGTATAAAAACTTCCTTACCCAATACCTAGAGCTTAAAGCTCAATTCGCCTAAGGCCTTAATTAAAAGTAAAAGGATACTAAGAATCTAAAGATTATTAAAGAGTAGTTTAATCTTTATAAAGCTACTATTACTAAGTACGCAATTCCCCTAGGCGATTAATATAATATAGATAAGAAAGGAATTACAATAGGGTTAGACGATAAGGTTAAGGTACTTATTCCTTAATTAGAGGCTTAAGTCTTTATTATAGAGCCAGGCAATCGCGATTAGGTGTCTATTATTAAGTGCATATTAAAAAGTTAATTAGGAGGTTAATTAGGAGGTTAATTAAGAGGTCAATTAGGAGGTCAACTAGGAGGTTAATTAGGAGGTTAACTAGGAGGTCAATTAGGAGGTCAATTAATTAGGAGGTTAATTAGAAGGTTAATTAGGAGGTTAATTAAGAGGTCAATTAGGAGGTCAACTAGGAGGTTAATTAGGAGGTTAACTAGGAGGTCAATTAGGGAGGTCAATTAAGAGGTTTAATAGAGGTTAACTAGGAGGTCAACCAGGAGGTCAACTAGGAGGTCAATTAGGAGGTCAACTAGGAGGTCAACTAGGGAGGTCAACTAGGAGGTTAATTAGGAGGTTAACTAGGAGGTCAATTAGGAGGTCAATTAAGAGGTTAACTAGGAGGTTAACTAGGAGGTCAACCAGGAGGTCAACTAGGAGGTCAATTAGGAGGTCAACTAGGAGGTCAACTAGGAGGTTAACCAGGAGGTTAATTAGGAGGTTAATTAGAAGGTTAATTAGGAGGTTAATTAGGAGGTTAACTAGGAGGTCAATTAGGAGGCTAATATTGATTACCTCCCTACCTTATCTTTTAGGGGAAGTAAATGTAACGATTTTAGATATCACCTAGACTTAATCGCAAGATAGTAATTTAAGTAAGCGATTTGGGCTGGATAAATTCAGATATTGTAGTTAATTGGTTAAAACACTTTAACTAATATATAGAGCCACGCCTTTAAGGAATCTATTGCTTATTAATTCTTAATGGACACGAGAGCCATATATTAATGCAGTTTATTAAGTATTGCAAGGCTTATAAGATTATCCCTCTCTATTTACTACCTTATTCGACACACCTACTTTAACCCCTTAATATTAGTATATTTAGCCCCTTATTAAAAGCCTATTAAAAGCGCCTTTAAAACTTCGCCTTCTATAGAGCTGTTAATATTACTAAGCCTAAGTTCCTTAAGTATTACTAAGCTGTATAAGACGAAGCTATATTACTAACTAATATAGTAAGCATATAGCGGGCAACTGGCCTTCTACTATTTAATCCTTTAATTGTTTTAGAAAAGATTCGGCTAATAACTCCTTCCTATATAAGCTTTATAGATAAGAATGGCTATAAATTTAATATACCCATATCTCCTTCCGTAGAGGAGAGACTTACTAAGATATTTAGTCAGCTCTTACAAGCCCGCGAAGCCCTACTGCACGCGTCCACGTCGCCGCGGGTGGAAACATCATCAGGAATCAATTCCTTACGATGGCCAAGTGCAGAGGCGATGGTAGAGAGCCGCCGCAGCGCGTGCAGCGCGCTGGCGTTGCGGTTCTGTGGTGTTGAGCCTGCGACGCGTCCGCATCGTCCTCAACAACACCGGGAGCCCTACTGCCTCCGCTTGGGGCTCTCGCTCTACCACCTAGGGAGGCCTATTAAGGGAAACTGGGATACGAAAACCACCCGATATACGACTACCTGGCTCGTAGCCAGGCCCGAAACTGGCCTTATCACAGCCAGTCGACGTGGACGCGCCCTAGTCGTACAACAGGACACCCTTGGGCTTGCACTACCTCTGAGATCGCAGGACGCGGCGAGGGCGTAGGGAACCTCCTTTTATAAGAACTTGTTAAGGTTAACGCGTCGCAGATACCTCGTACGAAACTTGTTAAGGCCCCAAGGCCACCGCGAAGAACTTGTTAAGGCCCTGCCTAGAGAACTCGTTAAGGCCCCTCTACGAGGGCCTATCTGGTATCCAGTACACCCAGGTGACTTAGAAGAGGGTCTTAATAGGCGTGGTGCGCGCGACCTGGACGACGGCGACGCGCCGGCGACGCGACGGCAACGCGACGGCGACCGGACGGCGACCAGACGGCTCAACGAGGTGGAAACACGGGCAAAGCTCTAGGCAGCGGAAACACAGGCCAGCTTCGACGGCCCCATGGCGTTAAAAGGCGACTCAAAGGAGGGTCTTAATAGGCGTGGTGCACGCAACCTAACGCATACGCATACGCATACGCATACGCACATGCATATACATATGGGGGAGGCTGTAGGGGAAACACAGGCCAGTCGGACGAGGTCTCGACAGTTAGAGACACAGGCCAGCTTATAAAAGGGGGGAACACAAGCTTGGTTAGTAGGAGAGGGGGGAGTAGGTTGCCTGGCACGGGACCTGGTCTATGGCCCCCTCCTGCAAGACACGGTCGGCCTATCATGAGGAGACTCTTATAGGCAACGCGAAACGGGAACCACCCGCGAGGCGTAGTACGTAGTAGCCACTGCTGGCTCTAGGGACCTCACCCCTTAGCTGGGCTCTGACCCCTAGTGCACCTGGTAGGCAGGCAGGATCACGTCCTGGCCGGAGAGACTACTACGTGGCTCGAGAGAACGGATGCGCGTGTCGGTGTACCAATAGACAGGACTGCTCGCTAGGGCAGTACGCTGGTGAGGTACGCTTAAGGAGCAAACAGGAGTTACTCAGGCGGGAGAGGCTTTGGCTGGGACTCGACCGTAGAAGGTGTACCTAGCTATATTACAGGATGCAGCCACGACGCCCTCGTAGGATTACGCCAGTAGGCGCGTAAGATGGGAGTTGCGACCCCTGCAAATGGTAGCTTATGCCCGTGCCGGCGGAAACAATGAAGAGAGGCGTAAAACTAGAGGCTATGGAAGGCTCCTAAGCCGTGCGAAAGCGTACTAACTCTAGGAGGAAACTCTTATATAGACCGCTGGGGGGCGGACTAGTACTTGGGCTAATAACCCGTTATAAGATATCCGAAAGAACTGGTGAGATTCCCCGTGTTATGGGTGGTGGCAGCCAACTGCTTATAGACTAGGACTAAAGCACTAGAAAACTGGGGTAGAGGCCTAGATAAGTAGGCATGTAGAACTCTACTGTATTATTAGCTAATATATAACTACCTGCTTCTATTGGGTTCCTAGCCACCTAGGAATCTACGGAAACGAAATAGCAGATAAGCTAGCTAAAAAGGGCCTCTCTAGAAGAAAAATACAATCTTCTTATACATCCCTAGCCTATATAGGGAGAGCAGCAAGAGAAAAAATACTAGGACAGTGGAAAAGCAGCTGGCAACAGAAAAAAAATAAAGGAAAACACTATACTAGGATCTCTAGAGGAAACTACTCCTTATCTCTTAAAGCCCCTAAGGATAAATATCCTAAAAGGTTATAATTAGCTTTCTATTAACTAAAACTAGGAAAAGGCTTCTTTAAATCCTTCTCTAAGACAATAGGGAAGGATAAAGAAGGTAAATGCTTTAAGGGCTGTAGAGCTATACAGACTCCTAAGCACCTATTACTAGAATGCAGACTATACAGGGAAGAGAGAAAAGAAATGCAAAGACAACTAAACTCTTCTCTCTCCCTAGAGAAGCTCTTTTGTATAGAGAAAGGAAGAAGGGCGCTTTTCCTATTTCTAAGTAAGACAAAAATAGCTACTAGAGAGTGGCTAATGGAAGAAGAAGCTTTAGAAGGAGGTAACTCCTACTAGACTTCTAGTAAATAGATAGTAGTAAGCAAAAGGACAGAAATAAACTATAAAATGTACAGGGGCAGGCGTTGGGATTTATTTACCGTTTCTTTTACCGTTTTTCTACTGTTTTAATATTACCTAATAGTTGTTATAACCTAGTATTTTACTAGGGAGCGGTAAACCTCTAGTCTAGAGGTTTATAAACTACTAGGATATAGCTACTAGTATATATTAAGCTGCCTAGAAAGGATTTATGTATATAGAACTATAGCACCATAGCCCAGAGGCTGCATGCGCAGTATTGTACGTAGTACAATACAATAGATATAAAAAAAAATAAAAAAAATAAAAAAAAAGCTCTTACAAAGCGCATCACCCCTACATTCTTAAGCTATATATAATATTTAGCAGTTTATATTAAGTACGGTAGCTAATAATATAATCCTTAAGCGAATAAATTAGGAGCTTCTTAAAAGATAGAAGAAGGAGCGTTATAGTAAGATAAAAGCCGCCTATAGGAAGGCACGAGTTTTATTAGTAGCAGAGGTATAAAAGAAGAACGATGAAAAGCTTTAAAAGGAGCAGAAAGAGAAGAGGGTAAAGGAAAGGAAGGCTGTATTATAGGAGGTTATTACCTTTATAAAGAAGGGTTGGAAGGAACTACTAATGGATTATAGTGTATTTATATAATAGGGTTAATTTGGGTTAATTTTGGGGTTAATTTTGGGGTTGATTTTAATGTTATTTTGATTTTAATTTTTGTAGGAGGCCCGTGCACTGTCTTGGGTGGGTAGCTATCTTGTCTAGGTGGCTAAGACGTTATTGGTTAGGTACGTTCATTAACTAGGGTTAATCGTCCGTTTATTTAATAGGTAAAGAAGAGTCTGTATATATATATAAGGTATAGTAAGTTATAAGGTGGCGACAGCCTTAGTAGTTAGTTATATTTAACGATCTAGACTTTAAATTACTAAAATCTAGAATTTTGTTATAGGGAGGGCGATTAATAACCCCTAATAATAGCCCTAACTACGTCTAATTTTTAATTTATAAATTGGCAGATTTATAGGTAATAGTTATTATAAGTAGCTCCAGGTGCGGTATATATAAAATCTTAACTATAGTGTAGAGAAGTTGTAGCTGCTAATATACGGTCCTAAGTAGCATATATTTTTAGAGGTTATATAACTCCTTATATAAGCGACATTTCCGCCCTTTAAAAAAAACTTAAAAAATTCTAAAAATTAATTAACGCTATAGATAGCAGTAATATTAATCTAGTAATACAGTTAAAACTCTTTATAACGATGCGGGTTATACGGCCGACCGTATCGTAATACTAATGGTATTATTATACATGGAGTCACGTGTTGGGTTAATAAGTAGGAAAAAGGAGGCTAACGCGTGGCTAAGTATCCCAAAAGGGTGTAGGGCATTTATTTCACGGGCTAAGTATAACCCCTCCCATATAAAATCTCTACTAGTTATAACGATTTTCGTGGAGAAAACTTAACGATATTATAAATAGTTAGTATATCATAATATTACACAAAAAAAATTTGGATTAAGGGGTGTAGATCGTAATATAGAGTATATCGTTATAATTAGATATCGTACTAAAGAGTTTCGACTATACTGCTAATTCTCTTTATATACTATTATATATATATCTAATAGCTCTAGAAGCGGTAAGAAGGTAGGATAGGTAGGGGGGTTAAAATTTAGAAAATTAGATTTCATAGTTAAGCTGTTTAAAAACTAGGAAACTAAGACAAATACTATATTCTCCGCTTACCTTTAAGCCAGTACATAATTTCCTATTTAGGAAAAGTCGTTTATAAGTAGTTACTACTACCTCTATACAAAATCTTCTTATTATACCTCTTTAGTCTTGCTTATAGATAACTAAAATTATTTTATATTAAACCTATATTTAAATATAAGCCCTAAAAGCTTTTTAACTCGTAAGATTGCTATATAGGTTAGCCCAGCTATCTTATCCTTTTCCTTAATATCTAAACCTATACGGTTAAGTGTTAGGCCCTAGCTTTTATATGTAGTAAGAGTAAAATCCAGAGTAATTGGAAATTAACGCCGTAAGTAAGAGCTTTTTATACCCTCCTACTTATAAAGTACGGAAAATATAGGGACGACTTTCTTCTAAAGCGCCTTAAGAAGTAGACCTTACCGTTAAACCTACACCGCCTATATTAATATCTCCTACTACTATAAAATAGTCTAAAGGCCCTTAAGCCCTTCTTTTAAATATAGCCGTATATGCTAATAATATAACGCTATTTAGTAACGTTCTACTTATCTTGTTTAGAGTCTTTAAATTCTAAAAGTTTATTACTAAAAATACGCGTTAAGCTAGTAAACATTACGGCCTTCGTTCTTTCTAACTTAATTAACTGCTATTATTACATTATTTAGTCTAAAGGATCCTATAATACCCAAAGAAGTTAATAATATAAATAAATAGCATAAAGTAAAGGGAAAAATAGAGACATAATTAAAGTACGCAAGGAAGGCTTTTTAGGTTAATTTTATAGTTAAATATAAGACCGCTGCTGCATCTATTAACACGTCTACTAAAGCTGGAGATACTAAATTTACTACGGCTATTAATGCGGCTATTAATACAGCACTTTAAGTAATAGGTCTTTTAACTAAAGTAGCGGCTAATAAGGAGGTAAAGCCCTCTAGTAAGGATTATAAAGGTATAGTAAAGGAAGCTACTAGTAAAATAAGAAATTAACTACTACTGAAATATAGAAAGAGGCTATTAAACGATGTAATTATATAGAAGCTAAAGGCAAGCATCTATATCCGTTACTTAAATACTATTGCTACCTTTAACAGTACTATAAGAATAAAAAGTACGGCGTTATATACTATTTTAAATTTAAATTAAAGCACTACCAAATATAACCTTGCCACTAGGCGCGTTAGTTAGAGGCAATTAAATAGAAGAAAGCTACGCTTAATATACTAGATCTATCGCTACTATTAAAGATTAAGTATAGTAACCGCCTATAGAATAGAGATGATAAAAAAGATATAAAGGCATCTTTGGGGAGCTATAAGCACTATTAGAGTAACTTTAATAGTATAAATAAATTAATAAACCTCCTTTTAAGACGATAGCGGTAATAAGGAGAGGCTTATACTATAGTTATATAATTATTAGCTAATCCTATTCCGTAGCAAGACTAATTAATAGCGGTAACGGTTTTAATAAACTAGATATAGTAATAGAACTAGTAGATGCTATAATAAATGCAGAATACTATATAGGTAGCACTGCCTCCTATATAACTAATTATTGCTAATAGTTATTTTATAGTAGATTCTATACTAAATATAAGATCCTTATTAGTGCTACTACTATAAAGCGCCCCACTAGCTCTAGCCCCACCCTCTAAAACTATAAGGTAAGGATATAGATAGGGAGTCCAATTAATAGAATAATAGGGTGTGTTGTATAGATAGACAAATCCTTAAGGGAAAAGGAGGAATCTATATGCGAGGTAAGGAAGGGTTTTCCCTACGTATGTATAGCGCACGTGCCTTATAGGCAAGTTACCCCTAGGTTGCCCTTAGGTTACCTATACCTTATAGCTATATAACTATCTACTTAGGTTTTACCTAATAATGCCTCCTCTTTTAAAAAGGATTGTCCCTAATTCTTTATATACTTAAGCCTTAATAAACCCCTATAAGAACCTTAATAAAAAAAGTTAGAGGGGAAAGAGCGTCTTAATTTTATATATATAGAGATAGGTAGTATATATACGCGGTACAAGAATATTTAGGAACTTTAACCGCCGGTTAAAGTTATCTAATTAGTTAAATTTGCCTTACTAAGATTCTATATATTTAACTAAGCTAATAGTAATTTATTATACCTAGTATAGAAAATCCTAATTAGTTTATTTAACGCTTAGAGCTAGTAAAGCTTAACGCCGTCGCCTAAATTTAATAAACTATTAGAAATATTCTAAAAGCTCACTTATACAGGTAGGTTATAGGTTATTTATATATAGCCAGACTTATAGGTAGTAAGGTAGTATACTTATTAAATCTACCGCTAACATATATTTTAGCCTAATACTATATATTATAATAACGAAATATTATACATAAACGCTAAATAAACAGGCATTAGGTTTAAAGAATTGATAGCTATATATAGCTGTCGTAGAGACTTACGAGGATTACTAGAGAGTAATAAACTGGATCTAAGGATAAAGAATAAATATAAATCTACTAAATCTATCTATGATGAATATAGGCCTTTATATAGGCCTATACCTATAGAGTTATAAGTAGTTGCTTACGGACGTCGTCCAAAAAGGAACTAAAAGAAATCTACTTATGTAAGCAGGCAATAAACATAGAGGACTCCTCCAGAACCATTGTTACACCCCCTAGTACTCCACTAAAACAGAAGCAGATCCTTCCTAAATTAGTGTTAAACTTAATAATATATAAAAGAAACACCTTGTAATCCTCTAAGTATATTATAGGTCCTATTTAACCTTTCCCTAAGCTGTAATTAATTACCTATTATAAGCTCTACATCGTTCTTATCCCCCATTTAAAAGTCGCCAGCATTAGTTAGAGTCGTTAAATAGTATACCCTCCGAGGTTTTGCCGACCTGTGTACGATTTCCTACTTAAGTTTAATGTCTATGTCGCATTGAACGAGGCCTAGCTGCTTAACGAAGTTCCTAAACTGAGTCATTAACAGTGGCTTTGTAAAACCGTCTGCCACTATACTACTTATAGGAACGTACTATAGGTGGATTACGCCGCTTTGAACCTTGTTATAAATGTAGTGCCAATATAGCTTAAAGTACTTAGTACGCGCGTAGTAGTTATCACTTTTAGTAAGGCTGATGGCTGGTTAATTGTCGCTATATAAATGTATCGGTAGTAGGTCCTTTCCGGTATAGCCTAAATTAGTAAGTAATCGGCGGAGCTATAAGGCTTCCTTAGCTGTATACGTTATTGCTACGTACTTAGCCTCTATAGTAGAGGTTGTAAGAATTAATTGCTTGCTTAATTTGTGTAAAACTGGGCCACCCACTAGCTTGTAGATATAGCCAAAAGTTAACTTCCTATTAACCGCATCTATAAATGCTGCATCGCTGTAGCCGTATAGCTGTAGGTTAGGTATATTACCTAGTGTGCTTCCGCTATACTCCCTATTGTAATTAGGGGTAGTATAGTCCGTAGCTAACGCCTTAGCGAAGGCTTTCGGAGGTGGCTGCTGCCCTTGGGGTAAGCCGAATTCTATACCTAAGTTGATCGTCCCTGTATAGTAGGCGAGTATTTACATTACGGCGTCTATATATAGTTTAGTAGGGTTATATAGGAACTAATAAAGCTTCCCTATAGCCTAGGCTATATTAAGCCGAGTCCAATTATATAGATATAGTAGAGAGCCTATTAGCGATTAATACCGTTTTACTAGCTCCAGTAGAGCTTAATCCTTAAGCTTGTGTAGCTTAAAGTCTACTATAGATAGGTGGATTAGTGTAGAGGCTAGTGCGTAGTCTTTTATATAGAGCGTATATAGGATCTTCCTAATATAGGCGTCCTATACTAGTTGAATTAATCGCGCCTAGCGGTTCCTTATAATTTAAATGCCTAGGTAGTACGCAATTAGGCCTAAGTCTCTTACTTTATACTTGTTCCTAAGTGCCTCTTTAAGGAGTTTAATTGTCCGTATATCTTATCCAATTAAGATAAGATTATCAACGTAGATAATAATAATTTGGCCGCTTTGCTGGCTAATAAAGACGTATAGGTTAGCTGGAATTGGTATGTATTTAAGGGTAATAAGGAAGCTCTTAAGCTCCTTATACTAAAGACGTAGGGCCTGCTTAAGACTATAGAGAGCCTTAAGTAGTAGGCCTATGAGAGCAACGCCATCCTTTTAATACTGGCGGTATCCTTCTAACAGCTAAATATAGATGTTCTTGCGGTTAAGCTTCCCATTAAGGAAGGCCGTAATTACGTTTAAATACTTATACTCTAGATTATATACGGCAACCAGGGCTATTAGTAGCTTAAATATACTAGGTTAAACAACGCTTGCAAACGTGTCGCCGTAGTTAATTCTTAGGCGCTACTTATTACCGCGTAATACCAGCCGTGCTTTCCATCTAAATAGGACATTGTTCTTATTGAATTTGTATATAAAGACCCATTTAACGGGTAGAGCCTTAGCTCTAGGTAGAAGTTCGACAATCTTAAATAAGATATTAACTATTTGAGACTCCTATTCCTTATCCGCCGTAGCCTTCCACTCCTTTTTAAATATTAAATTTATAGCTTCCTTCCAGTTCCGTAGCTCTAGAGGTAGTTCTTTAGTTATCCTTATCTATTAAGGCTGCGATAAAGTACTTATAAATATATAGGCGAAGAACGGGGTAAGGTAGGTAGCCTTTATAGCTAGCTCCTTCCTTCCGGTTCTATAGAGTACGCTATAGTTAAGCTATAGCTTTAACCGTATATAAGTGTTTGCTATAGGTTTAGGTTTATTATCTAAGTACTTAGGCAGAATCTGCTCTAGATCCTCCTAGTAGATATCCCTTAGGGGAGTTACTTCCTAACGGAGGTATCCTCCTAGATTAGGTAGCTCTTGTTAGTTAAAACCTACCTATTCTTCGTTAGTGAGGGGAGGTTAATTAGGCTGCGGTGCGATATCGTAATTGTTAGAGGCACCCCCTAACTAAGAGTTACCCCCTAACTGCGAGGCCCAAAAGTCCTAGTCTTCCTCCTATAGTAACCGAGAAGCCTTACTTCCTTCCTATAGTAACCGAGAGACCTCTAGTGTAGTGTCTTTAGTAGGAAGGTCCTTAAGTAGTACCCAGCAGATATTATCGTCACTACCTTCTTCTTCACTAATTGGTGTAGTGAGAAGGGTTCCTAACTCGTTAAAGGTGACGCTGCTTGATTAAACAACCCTATTCTTATAAGGTAGATAGACGCGATATATATATAAGCCTTTATAGCCAACTAATCGTCCTTTCTAAGCTCTTATAACGAACTTATTACCCTACTGCCGCTAAGGGTCTTTTTTATTAATAAGGACATAGGCGGGACAGCTATAGATCTTCTAGTTAGCGTACGTGATTATAGAATTGGTGTCGCCTAAGGCGAGAGCTATTGCTTAAGCGGGCGGAGCTTTGTCCTTATTAACTAATATAGGCAATATATTAAGCCTATATACAGCTACCTTAGCGACTTTAGGCTAGAGCTTTAGTAGTAATTAAGTCTTAATTAATATTACCCTAACCTTTCTTTAACTAGGTAATTAGCCTTCTCTACTATTCCATTTTAGTGTATAGTGAATAGGGTAGAGGCCTTAGTAACTATACCTTCGTTCTTAAAGAAATCGGTTATATCCTTACTAAATTACTTAGCAGCTCTATCTAATTAGAAGCAGCCAATTGTTATCCCTATTTAAGTCTTAATTATATAAATAAACTACTTTAAGGTAGAGGCCGCGGAGCCTCTATTTAATATATAGTAGATCTATTTAAAGCGTGTTTGGTTATTAGTAAATAGTACCTAGTACTTCTTACCGTAGAGGCCTTCGTGTTTTAATGGCCTAACTATATTGACGTGCACCTTATCAAATATGCGATTGTTGCGTTGTTAAGGGCGTCTTAATATTTGCTTCTTAGCTTTTCTAAGGCAATAGTCCTCGCAGTGAAATAGCTTATCCTTAGTAACTATAATCCCCTTTATACTTCTAGCGAGGAGACGTATCTAGGCAGGAGGAAGGTGTTATAGTCTCTTATACTAAGTTTCTATAGTAGCTTTGGCAAGTATACCTTTCTTATAAAGGCGCGATTATACGGTAGCTAGAGCTATTATAAAAGGAACCTTTATAGGGTTGTCTACCAATATAAACGTATTAAGTCCGTTAATATATAGGATATAGGCTATTTCTACCCGATCTTTAACGAGGTTAATTGTATTATAGAGACTGTTAAAGAAGGCTCCCTTCTCTCGTAGAATATTAAGTAAGACGATATTTATAAAGAAGTTAGGATAGTAATACACTTTGGTAAATGTAATTATATAGGCTGAGTGGTTAGTTTAGGTAACTGTAAGCTTAACTAATCTAACGCTAATAGTCTTTATTAGGCCTCCTCCCGTCTAGATTTAGATAGGTTAAATTTTTTAATACTAGACGAACTTTCTAATATTATTGCCTATATAAATATTTAAGCAACTATCGGCTATCCAGGAGTCCTTAATATTTGTTTTTAAAGCTATAGCTGCTGGCCCAATAACTTATATAGTAAAGATTGATCTAGTTACCAAATTGGTAGCCTAAGAGGGGCAATTAGATGTCCCCTTAGAGGCCTTATTTATATTTAAGGCTGCTCTATTACCTAAGCGCGGAGGTCGTCTCTCTCTAGGTCTTTACCATTCGGGCCTTAAATAGGCGTGTTTTATCTAGCAGCCTTCCTCACCACCTAGATAACCTTACTTGCACTATCTATACCTGTTTAAAGCATCCTTAGTAGGACCTTAACTACCTAATAAGGTACCGCGACCGGCTCCTCCACCGCCTCTGCCGTGGCTATTACTATAACTATATCCGTTGCCGCGTCCTTGACTGGACTGCTCGCGTAAGTTACTTAGTAGCTTATTAACTGAGGTAAAGCTCTTAAGTAAGTCCTTCCGCTAAGCCTTGTTAGTAAGATTAGCAATTAATTAGAGTAGTAAAATTGTATAGCCGTCGCGAATCTTATTACATTAGATTTGGGCCTATATAGGGAAGTGTTTATCGACGGCATTGATAAATTAATAGTTAATAATCTTATTATCTAGGGCAAGCTTTACCTGCTTAACTCCTTAAACCGCTTCTTAGTAATGGCTTAAGAAAGTAATAATTACTTAGTCTAATTAATAGCGGAGCTTAATAAAAGTCTCCTATACATTGGCCTTATAGATTAAGCTACGGGCCTTAAACGTCTACTTAAGGTAATTAATATAGTCCTTTACCGTCTACTTATACTTTAAGGCAGTAATAATCTTATTATTAATTGTACCAAGGATAACTAAACAGACTTTACCATCTTCCTTACTATACTGTTTAAACTCCTTATTATACTTATTAGAGAGTGCCTTATTAGTTAAGCAAATTAAGTTATTAGTATCCGTAATAATTTAAAACCTCTTAAGGATCTCGTCTCACTCCTCTTTGCTAGCGTCCTTTGGTACTCGATTAATAGATATTATAGGTTTTTCTTCCTAGAGCTTTGGGTAGAGTGGGGCCGCATCTTCTTAAATAATATGCAGAAGGCCCTTACTACGTAGGTACGTGCTAAGCTGCGTCCAATATTGGTGCTAATTTAAACCGTCTTTCTTAAGGCGTTGAATACCTAGATAGTCTTTACCTATAGCGACGCATAAATAAATAATTTTAACGTGTAAATAAATGATTTTTAACGCGTAAATAAACGATTCTAACGTGTAATTTTGATAATAAGGAATAACTTTATATATAGGTGTAGTAACCCTTAATACGGCCTGTAGTAAGGCGTTAAATATAGAGCAGTAAGATATGACCTAGTATGGGTGTGGTAACCCTTTATGCAACCTATAGTAAGGTATTAATCTTCTAATATTATAGCTTGGTAGTAACGAGTGCTTATAACCTAATAAACTAGATCTAAGGATAAAGAATAAATATAAATCTATTAAATCTATCTATAACAAATATAGGCCTTTATATAGGCTATACCTATAAAGTTATCAGTAGTTGCTTACGGACGTCGTCTAAAAAGGAACTAAAGGGAATCTGCTTATATAAGCAGGCAATAAACGTGGAGGACTCCTCCAGAACCATCGTTAGAGAGCTTAAAAGGAATGCAGCTGCGGCAAATCTATATAGGGGCAATTGGGGCGGATAAACTATCTACCAAGTAAATAAATAAACAAGAAAGGAATTCTATAACGCCAGCTACGCGTACTACGTAGCGCATAGAACGGCAGTCCCGTGACACTATACCGGCATAGCGCTATATATACTTTATAGGTAGGTTATAGGTTACTTATATATAGCCAGATTTGTAGATAGTAAGGTTATATACCTATTAGATCCGCCGCTAACCTATACTTTAGCCTTACGCGTAATCTGCCTAGTATATATAGAATCATCGGCAAAATATTGTCCCCTATCAATGGCCTCAATGGTCAGTCGTTTGGCGCAATTGGCGCGCAGTTAAGGGCATTTGGCAACTCGACCGACTAGCCTATGTCGTGTTTTTTTGACACGCAGCCTGCGCGCAAACTGCGCAATTGGCGATTTCGTTAATTTGCCTTTTTACTTATAAAAGATTAAAGTCTTTTAAGTTCCCTATAGTATAGTATTATATAATACATATATAATACACATATAATATAACTCCCTTAAGTATACTTTTGGGGCAGCGGTAGAGGGACACCCCCTAATTAATACGTGGATACCCCCCGATTGATACGCGGACACCCCCCACACTTATTGAGTTTAGACGCTTTCTCATTAAGTTAGAATATCACGTGAATTTAAGTTGTTTGCATCTGCATCAGCACGCGACCGTCGCGCGCCCATACCCAAAACACCACCTCGCATTTGCCTTACCTATCCCCACCCCGGCCTCTAACTATTAAACATCGCCGCGGCCACCGGCTGGCTCTGTTCGCGTTAATATATCGGCTCGTCGCAAGCCATCAGCATTTGAACAGAATACCGGTAATACTACGCGTGGTCGTGGGCGCGGGCGCAGGCGCGAGCGCGGCCGTGCTCGTAGAGGCAGTTCGTAGATAGTAAGCAGAGGTATATCACCTCCTTACGCCCTCGACCCTTACGATCGATCGCGCAACGTCTTGTAGACTCCTCGAATACATACGCTCTGTAGCCACTGCCCCTATCCCGTGACATTACGTTACGCCTTTTTACCACCAGCACTTAGCCTACGACCAATTCTACGTCTCTACAATACTGCAGGCGCTGCTAGAAGCAGCGTGTCTACGAGTTACCCTATTCTATACTTTTAAGGAACCCATAATAGTAAGACGATATTCCTTACTAGCCACTATATTAAACCTAAAGAACAATCTAATACCTATACTTAACCTACGCCGCCAATCAACCCTAGAAGAATTTAATTTATTAGCCCTAGCCTTAACCCCTAAAGGGAAGCCTAGTAGCTTAAAAGATTATAATAACCCTAATAAGGTAGACATTAATAATATCTTATCCTTTATTAACTATATAACTATAAATAAGCAAGTAAAAGGGCTACTACCTATTAAAATTAAAATATAAGACGCCGAGATGTTTATAAAAATGGTAGCATAAAAACCTAATAAATACTACCGCCTTTTATAGAATTACTACCTAAAGCTTATATAAGCTGAGATATATACTGCCTAAGATTGCAATATTATCTAAGACCTATAAGCTTATAAGGCGCTCGCTAATAATATACACTAAAAGACTAAAAATAACCTCTATGTGTCTAAACGCGACGTCTAACAGTTAAAGAAGGCTAAAATTATACTTATTGCTACAGTTACTAAAAAAGATGGTATAATTAAATATTTATAATCTTAGCTTAACAAGTATATTTATAATAACGCTAGACACCTCTTTACTATATATAATACTACCTAAGTCTCTACGCCCCTGGCAACTTTATTTAATAAAAACCCCTACTAAAGCAGCGATAATAAAAGCTATAACGACTAAACCTAAGCTGCTATTGTAGGGTCTAATATACATTACCCTAATCCTCTAATTTTTTTAGGGAGACCGTAAGGAATATAGCTACTAGAAGATGTAAATCCGTAAAAAACTAACTTAGAGCGCCTACCTTTTTCCTATAAAAGATACTAAGATTGGTTATATTATTAGGCAAATAAAGGGTATATTATTTAATAGACTCTTTACCTAATAGAAGACTAATAGCCCCCAAAAGTAGTAGTCCTACTAAAAAGTCCTTAATAATCTTAACCTAATATACCGTAACTACGACCTATTAGTTACTAGTTAAGCTAAACTATATACCTTAAAGATAAGCCCTACTAAATTATTTAACGAATTCTATATTAAATTTTAGGAATATACTAGAGCCCTCGCCTAAGATAATACTAAAGATTAAGAGAACCTCCTTAAAAAAGTTACTTATTGCCTTAGTTACGCAGCCGTTAGCTATAACTATAACGATGTTTATAATATAGTAATAGCTTTATAAAAGATTAAACAACAACTAAATTAGATTACTACTGCTAACCTTTACCCTAAAACCTCTTTATAGAAGCCTTCTAGGCCTACTAAACCTATATATACTAAGCTACTAACGCTAACTACCTTAAATACTACTAGAGCTAATATTAATTTCTCTATACTAACCTTTCTATAAAAACTCCTAGATAGAGAGCGCAAGCTACTCTAAAAATTAGGACGCTACTATAAATACCATTAAAAAGGCTATTATTATAATAATAACCTAAACTACCTAATAGCTAGGTTTAGTAGCTACCGCTTAATACCTAACCTAATACCCTAAATACTAAATATATTATTATATACTACTACTATATAAAATAAAGACGCAGTAATAGCGATAAAGTTAGATACGGAAGTGGAAAACGCTAAGTCCTAGCTCTAAGTTACGAGTTAGGACGCCCTAATAATAGAGGGATTTATATATCGGCTTACTTAATAGATAACTTAGTAAAGATAAATAAACGGAAATAGATAGTTTTACCTATAATAGGAACTACTGGTAAAAAAAATATATAAGCCGTTCTATAATTAATTGCAGAGCTATTAATAAATTTATAAATACCTAATTTATGCGCACTTATAACCTATTTACCTTACCCCTTACTAAAGCCCGCGCCCTATAATTTACTAATAGTAGTTATACCGTACAGAAGATTACCTATATAGTATAACTCTACCTAGATATAAATAGGCACTAGGAAGAACTCTAGGCCTATATTACACTACTTACTAACTACCCTATTATCCTTAAAATAAACTAGCTTAAATAATATAACCTCATCATTAACTAGAAGAAGAGAGAAATAACCTTTAACTTTAAATACTATAGAGAGACTTACCTAGGGCATAGCCTAGCCGCCTCTATTTACTCCTTAGGATATTAACCTAAGGACCCCCTTACTACCCTATTTATAACTAACTACTAATATATAAGTGCCCTGGTCTTCTACTATATAGTATATAAGAAAGGCTAGACCATTACCGCAGCTTCTTAATTATAACTATATAAGCTTAATAAAGAATAAGATTACGTCCTCTATAGAAATAGGATAGACATAGTTAGCCTTTTAGAAGATAACGCCCCTATGGAACTCTATAGACTTTTACCTTTAGACTTTAAAAAGGTTATAAAGCTTAAAAAAGGACTTACTAATAAAAAACTCCGCAAGCTCCTCCCTAAGAGGTACTATAACTTTATTAATATATGCTTATAAAAGGGCGTAGATATACTCCCCCTATATTAAACTAATAACTATACTATTAATATTAAATAAGGAAAAATGCTACCTTATAAGAGACCCTATTTAATATTAAAAGACAAACTTTTAGTTATAAAAAAGTATATTAATAAGCACCTTAATAAAGGATTTATTCGTCCTAGCATATTACTAATAACCGCCCCTATCCTTCTTGCTAAAAAGCTAAAAGGAGGTATTTAATTCTACGTTAACTATAGAGGACTTAACGCTATTACGATTAAAAACTAATACCTAGTACCGCTTATATGTAAGACCCTTAAGCGGCTTAGTTAAGCTAAAATCTATACTAAGCTTAATATTATTGCTGCCTTTAACTATCTCTAAATACGGGAAGGTAATAAATAGAAAACTGCATTCGCATTGCGCTTTAGCTAATTTAAATATACTATTATACCCTTTAGCGTATATAACGGCCTAGGCACCTTTTAAAGCTATATTAATAACGCCTTATAGGACTACCTTAATGACTTCTGCTCTACGTACCTAGATAATATACTTATTTATAGTAATAACCCTTCTAAGTATACTACACATATTTAAAAGGTCCTATAGCGCCTTAGGGACATAGGACTTTACATTAATTTAAAGAAATATAAATTCTTAATTATAGAAGTAAAATACCTTAGACTAATTATTACTACTAAGGGTGTTTATATAGACCCTAAGAAGGTATATATAATTACTAAATTACAAGCCCCTAACTGCATTAAGGATATATAAGCCTTCCTTAGTTTTGCTAACTTCTATTAGAAATTTATATATAACTTCTTAAGTATAGTAGCACTATTTATAGCAATAATGCGAATAGAGGGCCTTTTTATAAAAGGAAGAAAAACGCACCTACGCTTTACCTAGACGCCTAAATGCGAGAAGGCGTTCTAAGACCTTAAAAATGCCTTTATTAAAGCACCTATCTTAGCTTACTTTATACTAGGATAATAACTTTATCTTAAAACTAACTCCTTAGACTACGTTAATATAGGCGTCCTTTCCTAAATAGGTAATAACGGCCTTCTTTACCTAGTCGCATTCTACTTATCTAAGCTTATACTATAAGAGTATAACTATAAGATCTATAATAAAGAACTCCTTATAATTATACAAGCGTTTAAAGAATTCTAACTAAAACTCTTTTTAGTAGAGCTTAACTAGCTAACTAAAGTCCTTATAGACTATTATAACCTTAAGTACTTTATAACTATAAAGTAGCTAAACTAACACCAAGTATATTAGAATAAGTTCCTCTCTAGTTTTAACTTTAAAATTATATATAAACTAAGAGTATAAGGTACTAAACCTAATAGCCTAATACGCCGCTCGTAAGACCTTCCTTAGTCTAAAAATAACCCCTATAATTAGTTCTAATAATAAACGATCTTAAAAGTATAAAATTTAGCCCTAGGTATACTACCTATAATAGAGCTAACTATACCTTAGCTTTATACCATAGAATTAAAGTTATCTCCTAAAATTAATAAGCTTATTACTACGGCATATAACACCCCTATTAACTTATTACTATATTAACTTATTACCGTAAAGACCGCTAGCGCTTATACGCTACCTATTAACCTCTAAAGCTTAGGCCAGATTAATATAGCAGCCTTAAAAGTAAAAGAGAATAGGCTCTATTATAAAGGCCGCCTATTTATCCCTAACTTAGAAAATCTATAACAGCAACTAATCTAAATAGCCTACAACCTCCGATTAAGCGTCCACCTAGGTAAAAGAGGAACCTATAAGCTTCTTAGCCAATACTACTTCTAGCCAAAAATAATAGACTTAGTTAAATACTTTATAGGCGCCTACTACAGTTATAAGCGCGCTAAGGCCTTTAATATAAAGTACTAAGGACTACTATACCCTTTACTAGTATCTATATAATAATAGGCAGATATTACTATAGATTTTATTATTAACCTACTACCCTGTAAATAATATGGCCGTACCTATAAGAACATCCTTATAATAATATACCAACTTATAAAAGAGCGCCACTATATCCTAACTAAAGGCGTAACCGTTAGCGACGTTACTAACGCTTTTCTTTATAAAATTTACTAACTATATAGGTTACCTAACTTAATTACGTCCGACTAAGGTATATAATTTAACTCTAATATATAGAGACGAATCTGCTAACGCCTTAGCATCTCTATTAAGATATCTATATCCTTTTACTATAAAACTGCTAAGTAATTAGAAAACGCTAATGCTAGTATAAAAGCGTACCTATAATAGGTAGTCGCCTATAGTTAAGATAACTAGGTAGATTACCTCCTACTAAGTAAATTAGCAGTGAATAACTACGTCTTAACTACTATAGGACTTACTCCGTTTTTCGCGAATAAGGGTTATTACCCCTAATCTAGTATAGAGCTACTAGAACCTATTAATAAGAAACTACTATATAGAAAACGCCTTAAGATGCTACTTACTAACTAGTATATAGACTGTATAAAAAAATCCATTTAACTACTATAAGGGAGAAATAGCCTAGGCTTAAGTAAAGTAGGCCTACTTTACTAACCGTTATAGAACGCCACTACTAGAGATGCGTGTTAGCGACTAGGTATAGCTAAATATATATAATATCTCTACGTAGAGGCCTATAAAGTTACTTAATTATAAGAACCTCGGCCCTTATTTAATTAAATAAGTTATTAATAGAGGAGCCATATATAAGCTAGAACTTTTACCTACTCTAGCTACCTATGGGATATAGCCTATATTTTACCTATAGCTACTATACCTCTATTAGCCTAACCCCCTACTAGGGTAGATATAGCCTAAACCCCTACTAGTACTAATCCGAGATAAGAATAAAGATAAAAACTATAAGGAGTGGACCGTTAAACGAATTATTAACTCTAAATACTTTAGTAAAGGTAGAGGACGACGGCTTTATTACAGAGCTATATATATAGGATTTGATATAAATTAGCTAGAATAGTAACTATAGGAAGACTTTAAAAATATAAAGGATTTAATTAGCGACTTTTACTATATAAACCTATAGAAACTAGGCCTAAGCAGAGATTTTATACCTAATCCTCTATAGAAGCCCTTATAGAGTTAAACCGTTATATAGTAGGAGGGTACGACCTCTCTAAGGTAGGAAAGTCACAGTGCTATCAGTCTATTAGTCGGTCGGTCGGTTAGTTAGTTAGTTAGTAAGTAAGAAAGAAAGAAAAGAGTGTATTTCCGGTAACTAGTAAGGTCGTAATATGTATATAATAGAGGGAAGGAAGGAAGCCGAAGGCTCTATAAATATAGGAAAATGCTAAGATAGTAGGCGACGTCTAATTTATACCACCACAATATATTACCATGTAAGGGTAAATTACCGTTAAATTGCCGTTAGATTGCGGTAAAGTGCGATTATATAACCGGAATATTATTAAGATATCTAGGAACTTTAACTAGCGGTTAAAGTTATCTAATTAGTTAAATTCTTAGATACTAAGCCTTATTATATAACGTTGTTTTAAGCCTTTAGCAATACCCCCCTTTCTTCTTTTCTATACCTTAAGTATCCCTTTTATATATATATAGTAACTATAGCGTTACTAGAGCTCCGCCTCTATAGAAGGGGGGTAGTATTATAGAACCCCACTATAGGGGCCTTTATAGAAGAGCCCTATACTCTTATATATACCTTACGTACAGCTTATATTAGCTACACGTAGGTATATTACCTCCTTACGCCCTTAACCCTTACGATTAATTACGTAACGTCTTATAGACTCCTTAAATATATACGCTCTATAGCCACTGCCCCCGTCCTATAACAATTGTCTAGCTATTTTTACTTACGCCAATTAACTAGTTTTAGGGTATAATATTGTCCTTATACTAAGCTGCTTAGTATATTACGGCCTTAAAAATAATAAGCGGTAAAATCGCGATCCCTTAAGCACTAATGGCCTTAATAATTATTACTCACTCCCTATTACCTAGCTGTACTATTCTAGGCCACCTAGCCTAGTTAATTCCTATAATAACTCGTGCTATTATAATAACGCCTATCTAGTAGCTAGTTTTATTAAAATTCTAGATATTATTGTCTAAGATCCTATATTATATCTTTATGTCCTAAATATATTTAAACTAGCCGCGAATAAGCATAGGATCCTTATAGAGAGTATGCTAGTAGTCGTACTTGCGATTCTATTTAGATTATAGGTTGTTATAGCGCTTAAGGAAGCCCTAGGTCCAATTTTTACCAACTAGTTATAATTTAGGATACTATATTATTAGTAGACTTACTATCTACTATACGGTTATAATACGCGGTGGCATACCGCATTAATCTATTAACAGAATCTATTGCTTAAGGCTCTCTTCTTGTACTAGTATAAGATGGTAATTATTCGTAATAGAATCGCGTTTTAATTTAATGCCTTTAGCGCGTCCCTAGGCGGTACTCTGGGGCACGTTATATAAGCTAGTAAGCTTTTAAAAACTTGTAGATTTATCTTGCGTATACACATAAACAGCTAGAACAATTCTGCCCTCTCAATAGAGGGCCTCTTGTTGTTGTGGCGTAGGCATTAAGGTCGTAGTTTAAAAGCGCGAAAAAAACACGAATCTTTACGAAAAATAATTTTTTAAAATAACTCTACAACCACAACCTCTAGCGTTTTAATTTAAGCTGTATTCTTCTTGTAAGCCCTTTAGCTATCATCTAATATCCAGAGATAGCCGAAAAGAAGGGTCGGTAGCCTAAAGTAGGACCTATACAGAGGTCCTCTACTAGAATAGCACCTATAAGAGAACTAAAAAATATAATCGCGCCTACTAGGTAAGGCAATATTTTAAATGCTATTGGTATAGATATATAGGAACCTAATATCGCGAAATAGAGATATGCGGACAATGCGCCGCTTAAAATTATAATATAAAAGACTACAAGGCTAAATAGGCTAAGTGCTGTCTCTGCTAAGGCAAGTACACCGCCTAATTACTAGCCTACTCTATCTATAGGAAGGAGACGGCACGCGTAAAGGAAGTAAAAGTTAGACTCTATATAAACCTATACTAGCCTAAGAACCTAGTATATATCTTACTAGGGCCATCTAAAATAGAAAGCAGAAGTAGTAGCTAGCTAAGCTTCCTACCCCTAATATCGTAGATAGCAGACAGTATAGTAGACACGTTAAATAATTTAGACGCTATAGATGCAATAGACATAACGCGAGGATAGAAGAGACCCGTAAACAGCCCAGTAAATGGCCTAATTAGTAAAGTAAACTAAGAAAAGGAAAGGGGATATAGTATAAACCCAAACCTAACGTAGAGGGAAACCTCACCAATATAGGCAATAGAAGAAGAAGTAAGACTTATTCTAAAACCTAAATTAACTAAAAAGAATAAGAAAGAAAAAGGTAAAGCTAAGAAAGACTTTATACCTAATATAAGTCAAAACAAACACGCAGTAAGGAAAGAGAAAAAGAAGGAAAGAATTAAAATCGTTATAGACCTATAAGCAGGAATTAAAGATAATAGAGGCTCCAACTTAAGCAGGAGCTCGTAATACTCTATAAGGAGTTAAAGAAGGGCAACTAAACCACTACGGATAGATATATCCAGCCGTTCCTAATAACGGAAAACCTAGGTATCTACACTATTAAGGTCCTATAATATAATATAGGAAAAAGCTATATAAGGATATAGGAGCTCCTATAAGATAAGCGGATATAGCAGTATAACGTAATTGCCATTTAGGAGGTGTGGCGCAGTAAGAGACCGGAAAGGGACCTCCCTATAATTATAAATCCAATTAATAACAGGTTCTACCTATATTACCCGCCCTACTAGGGAATATAGATATACCCCTTTACTAACAGAAGCATTCCAATTAGATACCTCTATATTATGGATTATGGTAGTAACCTTATAGTAGTATTAATTATAAATTAAGGGGAAGAATAACAGTATATAATTACTATATTTAACATCTATAACCCAAACCCCCTCCCACTATATAATCGGTTAGATGGCCTCCTAAGAGGGTATATACTCCTAAAGCTAAATAACGCCTTAAGACAAATAAACGGACTAGACCACAGCACTATAGTCGTAAAAGACTTTAATCTTTACTACCCTAAATAGGGAGGACCTAAAGCTAGGTATAACTATAGGACAGTAGTGGAATATCTTATTAAAATAATAGAAAATAATAGGCTTAAGCTAGGCTTTAAGCCAGGGCTTATTACAAGGCTAGCTAAGGGAGTAGGTATTAACCCCTCAATAATCGACCTTAGCTTTATTACTTTAGATATAACGGACTACCTAATTTAAATAGAAATTAATAAGGAGCTTAATAAGGGCTCCGACCACCTCCTAGTAGAAATAGTATTTAGATTCTAACTAAAATAAGAAGAGAAACCAACTAGGTGACTTTTCAAAAAGATAAATAAAGAAATCTTCTATAACGTACTCTAAGATCTTTTAAAAGTACCCCTAGCTTTATTACAGAACCAAATTAATATAGTAATTACTAGAATTATAAACACCCTTACTAAAGCCATGAAACTCTCTATACTAATAGTTAAACTTAGCCCGCGATCTAAACTAGGATGGACGGATAAATATATATAAGTAATTAAGACGGAACGACGCGTATATAGGCACTTTAACAGTTGTCTAACTAAAGAAAACTATATTATACTGCAAATAGCAAGATAAGAGAAGGATAAGGCTATTAGGAAAGTAACTAAAATAAAGCATAGAAATAGAGTAAGTAAGGTTAAAGATATAAAGGGACTCTGGTCCCTATACGCTTAGGCCTATAAACGGAATATTATAAAAACTATGTTTATACCGGATATTAGAGACGTAGTAGATACTCCACAACATACTATAGAAGGAAAGACGGCAGCCCTTAAGGACTCCTTCTTTCTAACGCTACTGCCTGCAGATCTAAAAGACTTATACAACCACTAATATCTAAACCCTTTATAGGTCCTAGATATTAAAGCATAGGAGGTAAAAAAAGCTATTAGGATAACTAGTCCCAATAAAGCACTAGGTAAAAACCAACTCCTAAGCCGTATGCTCCTTAAGGCCATATAGAAACTAAAAAAACCATTAACCCAACTATTCAACTAATGCCTTACGGTAGGGTATTACCCTACACATTTTTAAAGATTAATTACTATAGCACTAAGAAAACCAAAGAAAGGAGGCTTTAAGGACCCTAAGATATATAGACTAATAGCCCTACTAAATATGGTAGGTAAGGTTATAGATAAAGTGCTTATAAAGCAGATACTCTTTATAGCGGACGCCTATAGCCTCCTACTGCGTACTTATATAGGCAGAAGAGCGGTAGCTAGTTGCGAATACGCGATATATCTCCTCCTAGAGAAAATATACGCAGCATAGCAGATAGGAGAGGAAGACGTAGTAAGCTTACTTATACTTAATGTAAGCAGAGTATTTAATAATATATTATACTAAAGGCTTATTTACTGCCTCTAAAAATAAAGAATTCTTATACCTATAGTTAAATGGATCTAAAGCTTCCTTATAGGAAGATCTATATATATTAAACTACCGGAAGGAATATTAGAGAGATTCCCTACACTAACAGGAATCCCTTAAGGCTTACTAATATCGCCGATATTATACCTTTTCTATAACGCGGATCTCTTAAATGTTATTATAGATAAGGACGGACTAAGGCATGGCTTAGTTATAGAGTATATTAATAATACGAGTATAATAGTTAATGGAAGAAACACGGAAGAGACAATAAAGATATTATTAATGCTGCATAAAAGAGCAGAAAAGTGGGCATATAAATACGCCTTAGTATTCGCACTATAGAAATATAAACTTATCTACTTTATACAACCTAGGAAGAAGATTTCAAAAGAAGAACGTAAGCGTTCTTTAGTGCTCACACTAAAGGATAGAAGGACTTAAATAATATAACTAATAACAAAAGCTAGATACCTTAGCGTTATATTAAACGATAAGCTAATAGGGAAAGCGCACTTAGACTATATAGCGGAAAGATCTATAAGCTAACTTGTATATCTTTTAGGTATTATAGGATCTATATAAGGTATTATAACCAAATATATACGTCAACTCTATACAGCCATAGTTATGCCACGTATGCTCTATATAGCTTCCTACTAATATATACTAGAAGGAGGATATAGTTTTATAAATAAAATAAAGAATGTTTATAGAGTGTTATTATAAATTTAGTATAGAGCACTCTACCTTATAATAGGAGCTTTTAGAACCATGACTAAAGCAGAACTAGAAGTAGAGATATATATTTTACCGATTAAAATATTACTTTACTAGGCGGTTAAGTCTTCCCTAAATTAAATTAGGGGCTTACTGTTATACTATAAGATCTAATAACTATAGAGATCCGCCCTATTAAAGTTTAAATAGTATAGCCCTCTTTAAAAATTAGAGAACACAGTAGCACTCCGCCTTAAAGAAGGGACACCTTCTATAGAAGTAATCCGCCTAGAAATTATCTATCTATAAACTAAACTACTAAAGATCTACATTACTAGAGGAACAGAAGTAGGTAAGCTAGAGTATAACTACATCGTATAGAACGCTAGGAATAACTTAGAATACGTACTAGTATATATAAACAGAAGCGAAATTAATGGAGAGGTAGGAGCCTTAGTATATATCCCGGAATTAGGAGCTAAGGCAGCTAACTATATAGGAATGAACTAAGTTAGTATAGTATACGCAGGAGAGCTAAAAGGGATATAGCTGGCTCTCAATCTAGCACTTAAGCGCTTATTAATAATTAGAAGATTAATAATATTTATAGATAATTAAGTAGTAATATAAGCAGTTGCTAAACTACGGAACTACTTAGGCTAGTACTTAGTCCACGAAGTACGCGAGAGACTATAAGCTGCATAGATGCTAAATATATAGGTAGTAATATACTAGGTCCCGTTATATGTAGATATTAACGGAAACAAATAAGCGGATATCTTAGCGAAGATAGTAATAGGGTAAAGAGAAGAAGGAGAGATAGGACTAAAAGCACCTACTGTAACGGAACCTTGTAGCAAGAACTACGATAGGCTTATTATTAGCTTAGGTGTATAGGTAATACAAATTAAAGTCAATAATGTAATAATAACTAGTGGAATAGTTGCCCAACAGATTAACTCCAATTATATTCTGAGAATTACTATAAGGAAGGAACTATCTAGGTAAGGACTAAGGGTCCTTAAATACACAACCGTACTCCTATAAAATCCTTTTTATATATAATATATATATGCTCTATTTACTCTATTATGGATTATATAGATCCTATAGATTATATAGATTAGGTTATATAACCTTAGTTACCATTTCTTATTACATAGCTCTATCGGCTCTATTTTAGACCGTATTTATATTAACCAACTAGCTTCCTCTAACTCCTCTTTAAGTAGTTATAATATTGTACTTAAAGCGTCCGTAATACCATCTCCCTCCTCTTTATCTTTATTCTTAAAGATTTCTAATATCTCTAAGTTATTTATTAGAGGTATAATATCCGTCTAATTAATTTAGTTAATATTATTGCTTATTATACCTAAAGCAATTTCTTCTTCTTTAACTGCTCGTCGCATTTGTACTATTACTACGATATTATCTCTAGGTGAGATTATACTGTCTTTATATTCTCGCTGTTTAAAAGAGGGGTTAGTTTATATTGCGTTAGTAAGCCCTTCTTCATGGCAACTGTCCTTTTATTTAGAGTGTACTAAAGTAAATATTTGCTTATTCTATAACGTTTGCTCCGTTTCTAATACTAAATATACGCGACCTATTACTTTTAATAGTCGTCTAGTTCCCTAATTAATTTATCTTAGGGTTTTATATTTAATCTGCTACTACGCGGCTAGATAATAAACTATCTATTACTCTAGCGGGGTTGCGCTATTCTTGTAACGTAGAACGGGAGGCTGCCGATACTTAGTAATAGGCTCTTAAGTCTTGTTTTATAGCGTCCGCTTAGTTAATCCGTCTTAAAAAGGGTTATAAGAAGGTCTATTTTAAGGAGTGGAAACTTATAGAATAGGGTTTATAGGAACTTAGTAATAAAAGAACGGATTCTCCTCTAATAGAGAAGGAAATAGATATAAGTAGCTCGGCAACTGCTCTTCTTAGGTCCCCCTTAGGTAACTTATTCTTTAGCGATCCTTTTTTATTAATACTACCTAACCTAATCTCTTTTAATACTCCTATACCTTTTCTATAGCATTCTTTAAATTCTCTAGTAGCTCTTAGGTAGTCTTATTATAGTCTATTTACTTAACCTTATACTATATTTTATTGTTAATGTCCTTATAACTAATAATCTTTAAAACTTACTATTTATCTTCTTCTTATCCTTTATATATATCTGCTTTATAAACCGGTGGCTTAATATTCCTATATACTGGCTCTAGCATTATAATATGCTGTATAGGGTAGATCTTTATTTTAGCTAGTAGGTTTAACTTAAATATAACTAATAAAATCCTCTATATAATTTTAAAAGGTCCTAGCCTAATATAGTCTAACTTCTTACTTAATCGTTAACTCTTAAAATTTTTGTATAGTAGCTATACTTTATCTCCCTCCTTAAGATCTAGTCCCTTAGATCTCTTAGCGTTATAGTACCTTTTTATTCTCTCTTATACTTTCTTTACTAATTCTATAAGGTCTATATAAAAATTTATTAGTATCTTTATTCTTTCCTTAGCTATACTACTCGTTTTCTTTACTTGCTGTAGTAATAACGATATTCTTAGCTTATATCCATAATTTGCCTTAAATAGTAATATACCTATTCCTTCTTATGGCGTTACATTATATATAAACTATATAACTAATAATAGCGATATCTAATTGTTCTATATATAATTAATATAGTGCCTTAAATACTATTCTAGTGTTTAATTTAATTTTTCTATCTAACCGTTTATCTGCGGATAATATGCGGTAAAAGTTGCTGCTCTAACTCCTTGTTCCGCTAAGAATACCTCCTAAAATGCTACTATAAATCTTAGATTTCTGTTTAATATAATTTTGCTTAGTGCTTTATATCTTATAAATACTTCTTTAATATAGATTCTAGCGACATCTTCCGCTAAAATTCCTTCTATATATGCTATAAAGTATCCCTACTTTATAAGCTTATCTACTATTACTAAAATTATATTATAATCTTGCCCGGTAATAGGGTCTCTTAACTTTAATAACTTAATAATAAAGTCCTATAATATAACCTCCCATAGTCTTTCTAGTATTTTAATAGGTTATAGCCCTCTATATAGCTTATACCTTATTAGTTTATACCTTTAATAATCTAAATATTCTCTTATAACCTTTCGCGCTAAGCCCTAGATTCTATTAATAATATACTCCTTTTAAAGTCTTAATACTAAGCCCGTGGCCCTATTATATCCTTAAGTTAATCCCTTATAGAATTCTTCTATAAATTATTCTGCTATACTTCTTAGGATATACTTTATTTCTTAATTTTCGTATATATCCGTCTATAGATCTTCTAGTTATACTTTTAGAATTCTTTATGCCTAAAAGCTCTTTAGTGACTTATAGATTCTTCCTAGTTCCTTATCTTCCTAAATTGCTGCGATTTTCGGATAATTATACCTAATTAATCCGTCTATATCTTTTTGTAGTAAAGCCCCTAATAGCTTTTTATTATTTTATAGTTTAGCCTTTTAACTTAAAGTATCTGCTTGTGTGTTATCTGTACCTTTAGTGTACTAAATCTTAAAATGGTATTCTATAAGCATTTCTACCTATCTAACCTATCTTTAATTAAGTTCCTTTATTATTAGGAATTCTATTAGGTTCTTATAGTTTGTCTTAACTATAAATAGTTTCTCTATGCCTTATAAAAATGCTCTCTATTTCTTTAATACTATAACTATACCTAATAACTCCTTGTTATAAATGTTATAGTTTAACTCTAGTAGTGTTATCTTCCAACTATAGTATGCTACTGGGTGCTATCTATCTTAGTGTTTTTATATAAAGCACGCCCCTAGTATATAGTCTAATACATTTATGTCTATAACCGTCTCTAATCCTAGTTAATAGATTTTAAGAACTGGCTCCTAGGTGAATAACTCTTTAACTTTTTTAAATAATTCTCGTTGATCCTTTCCCTATACCTATAGTTCCTCTTTCTTTATTAGTCGCGTAAATAGCTTAATATCCTTTAACTATTACGCTATAAACCATCTATAGTAATTATAAAACCCTAGAAACAATCTTAACTGCGTAACATTCTCTAGTTCTTACTAATTTACTATAGCCTTAATCTTCTTTAAATTTATACTAAGTTAGCCTAGCTTAATAATAAATTTAATAAAATCGTTTTTTTGGTAAAGAACTCGCATTTTTTAATTGCTACTAGCATCTATTCTTTTTATAGTCTCTTTAAGACCCATTTAACGTGTTCTCCGTACTCTGCCTTAGTTATTAAGTAGATAATAATATTGTTAAGATATACTATAACAAATTCATCTAAGTGTTCTTTTAATATATTATTAATACGCTTTTAAAATGTTGCTAGTGCATTTATAAGCCTAAATTGCATAACTAATAGTTTATATAGTTCTTTCTTTAACCTAAAAGCTGCCTTTTATTTATTGCCTTTCTTAATTCTAATCTAATAGTACGCCCATTTTAGATCTATCTTTATAAAGATTTGCGCATTACCTATCCTATCTTAGATTTCGCTAATTAAGGGTAAAGGATATCTATCCTTTTAAGTAATACTGTTTAATTATCTATAGTCGATATACAGCCTTAGTTTGCTATTTTTCTTTAGTACGAATAATACTGGATAACCCGCTAATAACTGCGATGGTCTAATGTATCCTTTTTGTAGATTTTTCTTAATAAACTCTTTTAGTGCTCTACCTTTTTCTTTAGTAAGCTTATAGATTAAAAAGAACCTTAGACTTGTTTCTAGTTCTAATTCTATCTTATAGTCCTATACTATATACTTTAATAGCTTTTTACTTTTTGGTAACTATAGTTTCTTACCATATTTATAGTATCTCTTTAGTATATAGCTTAGCCCCTTTTCCGTTTCTTTATAGGTTACTCCTACTTAGTACTATACTAACTTAGCTTATTATTATATTTTGCGGCATTAAGTATCTCTAATATTAACCTAACCTATAATCTAATTAATCTTTAGATTGTATTTCTGTAACTAAGGTATTCCTAATACTGCCTTATCCCGTCCCAATAGTAGGATATTAAAAGACATCTTAATTTATCTCCCTTTAATAGTTATTTAAATAGGTCCTATTTCTAGATTAATAATCCCTCCTCTATAGGCTATTAGATCTCCTAAAATTATAACTAATAGGTAAAGTTACTTCTTTTATCTATAAGGTAGTCCCATTCTTTTAACTACTACTAGTAAGATATAGTTTCGCGTTACTTTACTATCTATTAGCGCTTTAAACTGCTAATCTTGCTATCTAACTTATAAATTTAGGTGCTGTCCTTAAATTCCTTTAAGGGTTTAAGGCTCTACTACTAGCTCCCTTTGGTTTTATAGGCCTCTACTTTTCCTAACTATTAGCTACTTAATCCTATTGCACTTAGCTTACTCTTTAGCTAATATCTAGTTCGCTTTTTGTCTTCTATATACTATAGACACGTATTTTTTAGGCATTTCTACTACTATTGTTTATCTAAGCATTCTTCCGTAAGGAATCTTTCTAGTTAAAGTATTAAATCCCCTTAGTTTTGCACTTTTATTAGGTGCTAACTATATATATACTTAACGTTTCTATATTTCGCCTTGTCTAATAACTAATATATCCTTATTAGGTACTTTCGGTTCTTATCTTTTAGTACTCTATATATATTATATATATTATCTATATATATAATCTATGCCAACATATAATATACTTAGTGTTTTAGGTTAACTCTTAGTTTATTTTTGTCCCTAAGTTTAAATCTTTCTTATATTAATTTAAGCGTTACGACTTTATTCGCAGGTACTATAATTTACCTCTCGCTTCTCTAGTCCTCTAATTACTCCTCTAGATCTTTTAATATTATAATTAAGGCTCCTTTAATATAACTTATGGCCTTTTCTGTAATTAGGTAGTCTTAGATAACTTTTTTATCTAACCATATATAGAAATCTTCTTACTTATTATTATATTGTTGTCTATACCACTTTTAGTACAGCCCTTTAAGTATATATAGCTTGTCCGTAAGAAAGTATCTTCTTATTACTATATTGTAACAGCCTTTAGTATATTATTCCTTAAACCTAATAGGAATTCTTAGATCCTCTTCTTATTCTAGTTTAGTAAGCTACTTAGCTCTTAGTATACCTGCCCTAGGCCTATTAGTAATTCTTTATACTAATACCCTATCCCTTATACGTCCTAATATGCTAAATCTTTTATCTAGTTTCTGTTCTTATTATACGATAATTCTTTACCTAAACTCTTCTATAGTTTCTTTTAGTTTACGTCTTATAGATAGATCCTTAAAGTCTCCTTACTTCTTAATCTTGGTATTAATTCTTTAATCTTTAGGCTAAACACTGTGTTCTCCTAGTAAGTCTTCTAGGTTTATATATCTATCTCCTAGTCTAACTACTGTTTATACTATAGATTCTTTAATCTATAAAGAAGCTCCTTACCTCTTACTTATAGGTACCCTTATCCGTTCTCCAAATTCTTAGTCCCTTAAATTCTTTAATCCCAAGCTCGCTTCTAACTTAAGTTTAGCTCCTACCTTAGTCTAACTAGGCTTAGGTATTCTTATCTCGTCTTAAAAGTCGTAAATCTTACTTATCTCTTCTTAAGAGTTATATGCCTGTAGGAAACTCTATCCTAAGCTTATTTGTATATTTTTAAACTAAGCTACTACTCTACTCTGTCGGTTATCGTCTATTATAGGTTCTTAAGCTTGCCTTATCTTGTCTTAAGAATCTTAGTCACCTCTTATCTCTTCTTAAGAATCTTAAGTCTTTAGCCTTTTGCCTTTATTAAGTGCCGAAGTAGCTCGCTATTTTACTTCTCTTACGTCTCGCAAAGCAATAGATATCGTATTTAGTGGGGTCTTAATCCCTACTAATGTTCCCTATTCTATAGTGGAATTATTCTCTACCTCTAGTATAATATCTCTAAGGTCTACTCGCTCCTAGTAAGCGGCCCTTATTGCCTTATTGTTATAAAATGTTTCGCCTACGTCGAAGTTATCGTCCTTAATGTCCAATCTGCGAACTAGTTTATTAGTTCTTTTATATTCCGCTAAATATAGCTCTTATAGCTAATAGCTTACGCCATACTTAGCGTCCTTATAAATTTGGTATATATTGTTATAATAAAACGTAAAACTTTTAATTAAACATTCCTTTATTCCTCGCAGCATATTATTGTCCCTCTATATATATATATCGTCTACTAGTCTTATTCCTTTTACTATATAGTAACTCTAACCACTTCTATAGTCTTTAATATAATAACCTTATTTTCTATAATTTATATAAGCTTTTTTTTTAAACCATTTTTCTTATTATAGAGTCCGCCTAAACGTCTTTTGCTACTAAAATCCCTAATTTAGCCTCTGCTTCTTAGACCTTTAATTACTTAATCCTTATCCTCTAGGTTTCTATAATTTCTTATTCTATTTCTTAGATTCTTTAGTACTACTTAGGTCTATTAGCTCTGCGCCATACTATAGTTTTTAACTTAGCTTTAGTTATTGCGTACTCTACGCCTTATATAACTATAGAACTTTATCTTAACCTCTTTTAGCCTATTCCCTTTAGTAGATCTAATTATTAATCTTAATTACTTAATCTATTAGTTCCCTTAGGGTGTCCGCATCTTCTATTAAGATAATTACGTCCTAGACTTTAGCCTTAAGTCCCTGCTTATACTATGCTATAAGCGCCTTATTATTCCACTTAACTTATATTACTAATGTCTGGAACTGCGTTATATACTTAATTGCTAAGGTTTATTATATAATGTCTTAAAGTTTTCTTTCTGCTATAGTTACCGCCTTTAGGTCTCTAAATATCTATATAAGTTGCTCTATAAACCCTTTCTAGCTTATAAATATAAACTGTACTTCTTAATTAGTGGTTGTTATACTATTTACTTATATCTCTATAAAATAAGGCTTAAACTACTTAAGTGCCCTTTCTAATAGGAATAGTCCCGTATATGCTATTTAATCTATAGGTGTTAGCAGCATAGCTCCTTCTTGCGTAACCTTAAAGTGTATTTATATAAGGAATCCTTTAAGTTTTAATCTTTCTCCTAAGTACCTTTTAATTAATAGTAACTTAATCTTCACTGCTCCTATCCCGTTAATCCTATTTTTTAATATCGCATTATTTTCTGTTAGCTAGTTAACTATCTTTTATAGTTATTTAACCGTTATAGGTTGCTATAAGTTAGTGTTTGCTATACTAGTGTTATTACCTAATCTTAAAGTAGTTGCTGCCGTTAATAGCGTTATAGCTAGTGCTTTTGGTGGCATGTTATTTAACTTTTTATATTTAATACCATAACTAGGTAGTAATTATATAACGGAACCTTATAGCAAGAACTACAATAGGCTTGTTATTAGGCTAGGTGTATAGGTAATATAAATTAAAGTTAACAATATAATAATAACTAGTAGAGTAGTTACCTAATAGATTAACTCTAATTGTATTTTGAGAATTACTATAAGGAAGGAACTATCTAGGTAAGGATTAAGAGTCCTTAAATATACAACCGTACTCCTATAAAATCCTTCTTATATATAATATACGTGTGCTCTATCTACTCTATTACGGATTATATAGATCCTATAAATTATACAGATTATATTACGTGACCTCAGTTACCATTCCTCGTTACATAGCTCTATCGGCTCTATCCTAGACCGTATTTATATTAACTAACTAGCTTCCTTTAACTTCTCTCCAAGTAGTCGTAATATTGTACTTAAAGCGTCCGTAATACCTACCTTCTCATTACTTTAAAGCCTATTATTAGCAGTAAAGAGAATAACAAAAGTAAGACTAAAAGCTTACTAGGCAAATAAATGGGAGAATAGAAAGACTGGGAGAGAACTATATAAATTAGCACTAAAGATTTTAAAACAGAGACTAAGGGTGTATAGTAGCCTACTAAAGGCCTTCTCTGCTACCCTTACGCAGATCTATATAGGTAAGGTAGCCCTTAAAAGCTACCTCTATAGGATTAAACATATGCCTAACTTAAGGTATACGTGCGGGGACGAATAGATAGGACGACATGTCCTAATTAAATGCCCTAACTTTAAAGAACTAAGGAAAGCAGTCTAGCCGTATAACAGCTAACCTTAGAGCTATAAATTAATCTTAAACCTAGCATAGTTAGTAAAGAAAGCAGCACAATATATAGTATAAATAGGCCCCCTAAGGTAGTTTCTGGAGGCCAGGAACAGACTTAAAGTAACTAAGTCTCTTAGCGATAGATATATTATACGCGATATTAGCGGAAGACGGACAGTATTAAAGTAAGAACTCCAGGCCCTATAAAATAGGCCTAGCTTTAATATACGGTACGAAACGGAGGTAATTTGGGTACTTACTACTTTTTAATTATTTAATCTCGATTATTTCCTTTGTACAGAAACTTACCCTACTTGCGTATGTCTTTATAATTATATTACAATAGCGTTCTTTTCTAGTTCCCTTACATTTTAGACATTTACTTCTCTCCTAGGCGCCATATACCTACAGCACGTAGTAGATAGGCGGACGAGGGCCTTACGGAATCACTGCTGTAGGTAAGACGGGTAATTATCCAGGATTTACCTCTGTAAAATAGAAGACCCGGCATAGCGCCTTTAGGGCAGCTAAAACGGTGTATAATTTCAAAAAAAAAAGTTCAAAAGCGCGTCGCGCGTATAATGAGGTGGCCAGCTCGCTAGGGTGGCCAGCTTACTAGGGAACTACGTTAGTAGTTAATTAATAAATTAAAATTTAGTATAGCGTGTAATTTTATATAAGGATTACACACAAATACGCCCGCGGTTTACTAAAAAACCTCGCATAGACTCTAGACAATCATCTAAGCTTATGTAATCTATACGTGATATAGTAGGCACGTAATAATATCGTCTGGGAGCGAGATAGGCTAGGGTCTGAGCTTGCTGAGGTAATATAGCCTAGCGAGACTTTTGGGGTGCAGCTAAGCAGGGTTACGGAAAAGTTAAACAGGGTCACTAATGGGGGTCGGCAAAAGCTGAACGGGGTCACCGATGGAGCGCCGGAAAAAGGTCGGCAGGGTCACACTTTTACCCATACAGAACACGCAATGGTAGCCATATTTAACTTAAGCGACCGCATAAACCAAAATATCTAGGGTATATACTACGTATACGCAGGTATATAGGATATATATATATTTACGCGTGTTACAGTATATAAATAACAAGTGAAAACTATACTAAAGTAAACGAGAGTATAGTAGGATGGTTAAACGGCCTACTAGTTAGTATGCATAACTATATACTACGCATATGCTAAGTATACGTAGGCATTTTAGAGCTTACCTAATATTAAATATAAAGATAATAGTTCTTAAGATAATATAATTGGCGGAGAGGGTATTAAAGATAAAGAGGGTAAGGAGGAGGATAAGAAGGGTAAGGGTTAAGATAGTATATAATAGCGGCTTCTATTTTATATAGGTCTCTCTAAGGTAAAACTATATCCGACTTTGTGCATAAGCTATATATATACTTAGAATAGCTAGGGAATACTCTAAGACTATAGAGTACTTATTAGCTCTAATAGTAAGTATTAAGTTATTATCTAAGAGGTAATAGACTATATTATAATGCCAAAATATCTAGTAACTAGGAAAGAAGGAATTGCATACTTTATCTATAAAGTAATACCTCTGCTATCTATAGATGCAGATAAAAAAATAATATATAAGGTTATTAATTGGTATATATTAAAGGTAAGTAATATATATATAAAGTATATGCTCTATTTATATATCTAGTAGATTTAATTCTTATTCTATTAAACTGGTAGCCCTAGGATTATACAACTATAGCTTTTTAGTAAAAACAATTAGAAGAGTAAAAAAGTATTCCACCAAGTGTTTAAATACAGCGGTATTAAACACTATAAGTACGCCTATAAGGATATGCTCCGTATATACTTAGCATATAATAGGGTTAAACTTAAATTAATTAACGACCTCTAAAAGCGTAGTAGTTGTCTATACTAGGCAGTAGAGATTAATAAAATGCTTAAGTAAAGCATAGAGAAGTAAGCATTATCTATATATATTAGGTATATACTTATAATATATAGCTACTATAACGGTGTTCTATAATTATGGCGGTAGTATATCTACCCTAGTATATAAGAACGTGTATATAGTAAAAGTAGACTAATAATGTTTTTTTGGCATAGAGTATGTATATATTCGGCGTATGCGTAATATATACTTATTATATATAGGTAGAGTTTATCGGTTATTCTAGTAGTAGTAATACTAAACTATAGTATACTGCCTGGCCTTTATTATCGATAACTGCCTAGGTAGATATTTAATACCTTTAGTTACTCGTTAAATATAGAGTTTAGGAAGTTAAACAAGAATGTACCTATATTGGATATACAACGTTAAAGCGAAAATATTATGGTATGTAATGTATATATTGTGCATACGCTATATATATGCTAAGCCGACGTAGGATTTAACCACCCGTAAGGCTAAGGTAGGGTAGTAAGCCGAATATATAGTATATAGCTAGACTGCTATATTCCTGTTAATATAGCACGGTATTCTTATATTTGCCTTATTACACGAAATTCTTATATATATTATCTACTATATTTAATAAAGCTACTAATTAACCTTGCTAATAATATAGTTAAAGTAATAAAGCAGGTAGATGTCTTAAGCCTTACTATATATATACTCCGTATATGCATAGTATATATAAATAAAACTACTTACTATTATATAGGTCGATTTATCCTATTACCGTAGTACTATATTTTATATAGGAAGTATAAAACGCAGACACTACGTGCCGTATATAGTAGTCTTAATATTAAGGATTAAATTACTGCTCTAATTTGGAAGAAAAGGATGCTATAATTTCTAGAGGGGACGGCATATATAGGTAAGTATAGGTTAGATATACGCTAAGTATATATAGAGGCTAAGCGTAGTAGGTATACTACGCGAGTTCTCTATTAATTAATATAAAGAGAATACTAAGCAAAGGATTCGGGTAATTTATAACTTTAATAACGAGCATTTCCTTATTATATATTGTATGTATACGTAAGCTAAAGCATTTTAACGCGTAACATGTATCGAAATGGACCTATTATTTAAGATGGTTTAAGGCAAAACGAATCTATTCTTAATTATAGGATGGGATGAGAATTCCAAACGTATGCATACCCTATGCTATACATATACTATATATAAGCTAAATACTTATAGGAATTAAGGTGTAGGTATACGCCTTTCTTAACCTAGAAACACGTGCTGTGTTAGCAACTTAGTTAATTAAAACATAAGTACGGCAAAAGGGTCGCGCAAGCCTATACAATTAGATTGTCTATAAACGAGAATCTAAAGCTAGGGAAAGGAAAGGAGAAGAAGAGTAGCGCCGTTTGGTGTTTTATAAGATCTTCGCGTCACGTAATCGCAATACGCGGCAATCTGTGGCAATCTGTGGCAACTTGCCGGTGCGAAGTTCTGCCAGTGCCATAACATTACCTCCAAAAAAGCCTGCCCTTAGGCTTTGTCGCTAAAAGTCTTGGCAAGAGAATCTAACCAATTAGATAACTTTAACCGCCGGTTAAAGTTCCTAGATATTTCAATACCTTATGTAACTAAGAAATTTCTGGGGTATTTTTGTCCTTATGTTCTTCTAGTAGCTTATTATCTTCATTATACCAGTATTCTATTTACTTATTTAGGTACTTTAGCGGTCCGGGTTTATTAGGGTAATAGCTATAAAACTCCTAGAGCTTATGGGGACTACCTATAAAGTTCTATATAGGGTACTAAGTGGGGTCTAGGTTATATCCTTTCCAACTAATACAATACTTTAACGTTCCCTTTATAAGTTTATAGGCTAGCACTTCTTTAATTTCCTATTTATTATTGCCATTAACTTAAATTAGCAGGGGAGGTTTATTCTTTTGTCTGGGTAGTAGGTTATTTATAGCTTTCCGTAGCTTATCCGGTAAGAAAATAGGGTAAACTTTAATTAAGTCTAGGAGCTTAACCTTGTACGAGTTGCCTACTTTATTAAGAATCTTATATGGTCCTGCTATCTTATAGTTTAGCTTACGGCTAGGCCGTTCTATCTTCTAGTTCTTTATCGTAATCTAGACTATATCGCCTACAGTAAAGTTAGGCTCGCGCCTATACTTATTTGCCTGCTATTTTATTAATTTCTAGGCCTTTTTTAGGTTTATACGGGCTACTTTCTAGGCTTCTTCTAAGCGCTTAGCGTACTGCCAGGCTTCCTTATAAGATAGTTTTTCGCGTCGGTCTAGGGCCCTTCTGGTCTTTCCCAGTTAAAGCTTATATAGGGTAGGTAACCCATTTCTAGTTAAATAGGGGCAAATCCGGTAGAGTTATGGGGTAGGGTCGTTTAGGCGTAGTCTATTAAGGGTAATAGTTTAGCCTAGTTATCCTAAAAGTAGTTAATAAAAGGCCGGAGTCTCTAGTCTAAGTATTAATTTATAATTTCCGTTTAACCGTCTGTCTGGGGGTAATATGCCGTAAAAAGCTTTAGCTTAATGCCTAAAATCTAGGTAAACTTATTCTAAAAGGCTAATATAAACTGCGGCCCGTAGTTAGATATAATAGTGTTTAGTAGTCTATAAATTTAGTAGACGTAGTGGATATACAGTTAGGCTACCTCTTTAGCATTAATATTTTTGTGACAGGGAATTAAGAATGGGCGCTTGCCAAAGCGGTTAACTAGGATTATAACTATATTATATCCGTTACGGTCTGGAGGTAGCTTATAAAAGTCTATAGAGATATATTACTAGGGGCGGTCGGGTATTAAAAGGGGTTTTAATAGTCCTGGGGTCTTATCTTATAGAATTGTAGACCTATAGTAGTTATTACAGTTCCGTATATAGCGGTTAATATCTATAATTATTCTAGGCTAGTAGTAGCGGTCGCCAATAATCCTACGGGTTTTATTTTTTCTAGGGTAGGCCGTAGAGACCTAGGTATGTACTTCGGCAATAAGCCGAGTCTATAAGTTCTATTCCTTTACTACCACTAGCTATTCGCGGTGCTTAAGTAGTCCACTTTTAAGGGACTATAGGCTAGAAACATTCTTTATCTTTTTGCGGTACTCCTATAGAGAAGGGGCTATACGGTTTACCTACAGCAGTTTATTAATAAGGTTTAGTTCTATAGAGTTAATAGGGCATATCTCGGCATCTAAAGAGTCTATATTTAGTTCTACCCGTATCTAGAAGTTAAGGTGCTCTAGTCATAGTAGCGCTTAGGTCCGTAATAAGATCTTTACGGCTATCTAGTTATTTATATCCTATTTATGCCTTATAAGAGCGTCTGCACGGTTAGTAGCGCCTAGCCTATATATAATTAAGAAGTTAAATTAAGATAGGGTATCCGCCTAGCGCGCCTGTCGGGCTATAAGGGCCTTTATTATTATAAAATATTCTAAGGCCTTATAATCGGAAACTACCTAAATAGACTTAGGGGTGCCTTCTAGTTAGGCTCGCCAGTGCTAAAAGCTAGAGATAATAGCCAGCATTTCTTTGTCGTAAATTGGGTAGTTTAGCTTAGCATCTACTATAGTCTTCGAATAGTAAGCAACAGAGTACCATTCTCCGTTTATCTGCTTTTGGGAGTAAATGCCGGCTATAACACCGTCTAAGGCATCGGTTTCTAGCATTAAGAGCTGTTCTGGGTTAAAGTAGGCAAGTAAGGGAGCAGAGACCAGTCGTTTCTTAAGCTTATTAAAAGCCTGCCTATATATAGTGTTAAAGTAAAAGGGCCGGTCCTTGTAGGTAAGTAGACTTAGTAGCCAGGCAATCCTGCTATAGTTCTTAATAAAGCGTCAGTAGAAGTTACAGAACCCTAAGAATAACTGCACCCCCTTTACGGTCCTTGGGGGTACCTATTAGTTAATTATAGCTATCTTTTCTAGGTCTGCCTTAATTCCGTTTATACTAATAATAAACCCTAGGTACTTTATACGCTTAACACTAAATTCTAACTTCTTAATATTGGCTTAGAGGCCAGCTTCCTAAAGCCGTTATAGGACTTTATAGATATATTCTTTATGTTCCAGTTCGTTTTTAAAGTAGATTATAATATTATCCAGGTATGCTGTATAGAAGTCATCAAGGTAGTTAAATAGTACGTTATTTATATATTATTGGTATATGGCCGGTCCGTTAGTCAGTCTAAAAGGCAGTACTTTGCATTTATACGTTCCGTAATAGGTCTGAAATATAGTAAGGTCTTCTAATTTAGGGTTTATCCTAATTCGGTGAAAAGCCTAGTGGATATTAAGCTTCGTAAAGATCTTAGCTCTACTTATTTGGGCCAAAGTCTTATTAAGTAAAGGTAGTGGGTAGCGGTCTTTAAGGGTTAAATTATTAAGCTTGCGGTAGTCAATACAGAAATAAAGTCCTCTATTTGGCTTTTTAATGAAGAGAATAGGTAAGTTAAAAGGGGCTTAACTAGGCTCAATAAAGCCCTTATCTAGGTTATTAATAAGATACTACTTTATGGCCTATAATTCGGCAGTAGATTGCTATTAGAGGGGGCTATAGCTAAGGGTAACCACCTTATCCGGCTTAATTTTAATCTTATAGTNNTACGGTTNGTNAGGNGGGAGTATATTANACGCTNCTTTAGAGAAGGTATNTTTAAATTTCTAGTATTAANNGGGCAGTTTCTGTTCTACTAGCTCCTTATCTATAAGCTCGCCTTTCTCTTAGGCTAGGGCTTCTTTCTCTTTAATTATTTAATTAATTTCGTATAAGCTAGTTGTAAAGGCAACGGTATTAGGCTAAACTAGGTTTTGGTAGAATCCTATAGCGCTAATATAGCAGATATTAACTAGTGGGAGGTCTATGGGTTTCTTTACAGATATTCGTTAGGCCGTATTTTACGGTATAAGGTTTATAGTCTTCCTTAGCTTACATTCTATTTTCCGTAAGTTATCCTTCTGGTCTATTAGTTTAGTATATTGTCCAATATCCCTAGCCTTTCTTTATAGCTGCGTAGGGCCTAAGTTCTCCATTAGGGACTTAGCTAGGCCACTACCGACTTCCTAAGTCTTTAGTGCGGGTGGTGTAATATAGGTAGTCTGGGGGCGGCGTAGTATACGGATCCGTTACGGATTAAGCTGTATATCCTTCTTAAAAGCCTAGTCCCTACGCGTCGCATCGGCCTAGTAAACGGTGTTTATCTACGGCCGTATAAGGTTTTCTATTGTAATACTGATCTCTTTTATAAAGGAAGGCGTTAGGGGTATAGTTTTGGGCTAGATAAGCTGCCTATTTTATACGTTAAGTTATAAGCCCAAATAGGCTAGCTATTTTCTTCTTAAGATTATATCATGGCTTCCAAGGTCCGTAATTAGGAAGGGGATATTATACTACCTTCGTCTATTAACGCGGAGGTAAATCCGCAAGATAATTGTAATAGGTAGTTCTATCCGTCCGTTATAACCGCAAATAGGGACTAGTTTGGGCAGTTCTTTAAGGGGTATATTTAAAAAGTCAGCTAGTTTTGCAGCGCACTTTATATTAATTAAGGTAAAGGTATTTGCTCCTAAGTTAGTTAAAGCAGAGGTTAAAACTTAATATCTATTATAAAATAAAGTATAAGGGATAGTGCAGCTTCTTCTACTAACTAGCTAACCCAGATCAATATATAATATATTAATCCCTTTTAACCCTAGAGAGGAGTCTTCCTCTAAGGTTCCTCTTTTTCCGGCTCCGTACTATCCTCCTAAATTAATAGGACCTTATTTATCTTTGCCTTTATTAGGCAGTTCCTTATAGGGTGGCCTATTTAACCGCACGAAAAGTAAGCTCCTTAATCGCTAAGGGCCTATATATAGGGGTCGCTATATATAGGCCGGGTGTATACTAGGCCCGTAGTAGGTGTAGCTGCGCGGCTAGCTGCTAGGTTAACTATAGGAGTTGCCAATTATACTAGGGCACTACGGGCCGTACTTGTAGTACTTACGGCCTGGTTTGCAAGGTTTCTAGTTTTTAGCCAGTTAGCGCATGCCTTGATTTAACGGAGGCCTTAGTTAATAACTAGGTAATAGTCCATAAGTTCCTTTAATATCTATACCGTAGTATAAGCTAGTAATACGGCCTGCTATAGGTCTAGGGTAAGCTTATTAAAGAGGTCTAGTAGTAGGTCTTCTTAGGGGATCTAGGCCTATCTAGCTAGGTATAGAAAGCGGGTTTAGAAGGCTAAAAAGGTCTCCGTTATTTTTATATTTAGGCTTTTATAGCTAAGGCGGGCGTTTTATACTTTAAAAGGGTCTTTATAAATAGAAGACAAGTATTTAATTATTTCTTCTTTAGAGATAAAGGGGTCTGCTAAGTCTTTAGTATATCGCGGGCGTAAATATGTCTAGGCGTCTCCGCTAGTACAGCCGAAAACGTAGGCTATTCTAGCTTGGGCGTTAGGGAAGTAGTCTGCATTAACTTTAAGCTTATTCCGTAATTAAAGCTTCTAATTATTAAATATAGGGTTGGTTCTGTCTATAAGTAACGGGGGATCCGCGACCTTTGCCGACCACCTTAGTGCTATATAGGCCTTAATAGGTCCACTAAGGCGCTGGGATAGGGCCTAAAGGACTATAGCAAGTCTTTAGTTATCTAATAATGACTTATTATTAGATATAGGGGTATCTCTAGCTTTAAGCAGCTCTCGCAGTTGTTTAATTTTAGTATTAGTAGCCGCAAGCTCCGCCTAGGGGGTTAAAATGTTAATTATTTCTTCGTTTAAAGTATTTAAGGGTCCTGCAGCTGCTTTACCTGCTACTGTAGTTCGTGGTATAGTAGTAGGGGTGTTAGGTAATTCTAGGTAATTTCTTTAGGGGTTCTGGTCTGTATATATCTTATAGGTCCTTTTCTTAGGGTTCTATTCTTTTCTTTTAGGTCCTGTCCTTATGGTCCTAGTAATGTCCTTAGGGTCCTAGTCTGTATTCTAGTAGATATATTTAAGTTCCTTCTTAGGAAGAAAGAGTAGAGTAAGCTTTAGATAATGTTAGCGACTTAGTCAATCGAGATATAAGTACGGCAAAAGGGTCGCGCAAGCCTGTACAATTGGATTGTCTATAAACGAGAATCTAAAGCTAGGAAAAGGAAAGGAGAAGAAGAGTAGCGCCGTTCGGTGTTTTATAAGATCTTCGCGTTACGTAATTGCAATACGCGGCAATCTGTGGCAATCTGTGGCAACTTGCCGGTGCGAAGTTCTGCTAGTGCCGTAACATGCTGCGTACGCAAAGATGTTTTAGCTAGTATTTAGGGTTTTAGGTAATACTGCTCAATTATTTATATAATTTGCACATATTTACGGAACTAGACTTCGCACTGCTATAGTTAATATGTATAAGAAATAAGCTGGTGGTGAGTATACGCTCTATATATGCTCTGTATATACTAAGCATATACTTATAATATATAGGCTTTAGAGATTACCTATATATAATTAACCCATCCCATAAATGGGACGAACACCTTTAGTATATGCTTATATTTTGTCTAGTATACGTTAAACGAAACTTTACTAAGCGCTTTTAAACTTATAAAGTAAGATATATTATAGAGCAGATATAGGAAGCGGAGATAGAGTAGAAACTAATAGCGCGTATATAAAGTATATGCATACTGCATCTAGAGCTTACGTCTTAAATAAACAATAAGAAGAAACTATAGATACTAGCTAGGCTTATAAAGGAAAAGTTAAAGGTTTCTTATAAGTAGTAGGCGTATATATAAAAGCATACTAAAATTAGTGAAAGTAGTTACTTTTAAGATAATAACTTTACCGGTTAAAAGTTATGCGTACTTACCGTAGTACTACGGTAATAGTATATGCTCTGTATATACTCTGCATATTCTAATATTTTAGTATAGGCTTAAACTTTATATATAAGAAATTTTTAATCTATAAGAGCTATATAAAGAGACGGGAATAGATAATATATAGAAAAATTAGAGTAACTTAAAGCGGATAGTAGTACAGCTATAGAAATAATATATGTATATATAAAGCATATACTAAGCTTAAGCAGCGCAGAAATAGCAAAAATTAGCTAAGCGGCGAGCTAGAAATCCTAGCCTAAATCTTCCTTAAAATCCTTAAAATCTATTTAATACCTTTAAGCCTACTATATCTAGTAGCCAGATTATCTCGCAGATAAGTACAGTAAATAATATTATTATATTAGTATTAAATATGTTACGCGTATCTACCGCATATATAGCGAAGATGCTACTATTACTATTGCGAAGTTAAACACCCTAGACTACGGGTAAGAGGTATAGGTCTTACTTATCTATAGAGGAGCTAGAAAAGGAGGTATATATACTATATATAAAAAATATAAAGTAATAAATTAATGAATTAAAATAAGATAAAGATGTATATAATAAAGCAAAAGAACTAGTAGAGCTTAAGAAGTAGGTATAGAAGTATAATATTAGCATATAGGGCGTATATACATAGTATATGCATAGAAAGTATTATATAGAGTTCTATAATAAGTAAAGAATTAATTAATATAGGCCTATTACCCTATGCCTTATATTAGGTATATACCTAGCCTACCTACTAAATAAACCCTAATAAAACTCTAACTGTGTATAATGTATACTATATACTATATGCGTAGCGTATAGGCCTAGCATATACTAGGACTTATAGCTTAGGACTTACGCGGTAAAGATAAGTTAAGTAGCGGATTCTGCCTGTGGCTTATATAGAGTATAAGTATAACGTATATAATAGAAGGAACTAAACTTACTAGAGCTCTTACCTCTATTATGACGGCTCGTTGGCTTTTTGCTTATTAGTGCTAAATATTAGCTGTGTATATATAGGGTATGTATAAGATAAGCTTACCTCTTTAGCAGTAGGTGGACGGTAAGGGGGACTCCTTGCGGTTGCCTAGCGGGGTTAGGCCGCGCTATATATATAGTTAGCGTATGCTAAATATATGCAGGTAAAATACTAACCCTACGTTTTAAGCTGGTGGAGGGAGTAAACGGGCTAACGCGCTGTTTCTCTTTTATTAGTATACGCCTAGCATAAGCACGCGTTAACCTATGGTTAGTAGAAGACAATAGGGGTTTGTATATACGAAGTATATACGCGTATAAGCTAGCAATATAACTAAGTAGTGGTTTTAGTAATGTATATATAGGGCTTATATAAAGTCGGACTTTGCTAGTCTCCTAGATATAAAAACGAGCGTTTATTTCTAAATCGGGTAGTAGTCCTAGTAGTAGCCGTACTTATTTCTTGCATACGCTACCCTTAGGCCTATAAGTACCCTTAGGTTTAAAATTAAACTTAGGGGGAATAAGTATATATATATATAGATAGATAGATATATTAGGGTATAGTATATATATATAGAAGCGACACTAATGCTTTTACCTCGCGATAGAATTGCCTACCAAATTAGGTGGTAAACCCCTAGTCTTAAGTACTGTATCTAGTTAGCTTAGGCTAGATATATATTAAGTATAGAGTAAGTATACGCGATTAAAGTATAGGCGTCTATATACTCTAAAATTCTTAACCCTAAAGGGCTACAGTTATATATAGTGTTAGTACTGTATATATAGTATATATATATAACCTACCTAGGCTTATATAGGTACTTAGTATCCTACTAGCTATTGGAGAGAATAAAACGCTTTAGGGCGCTGCGTTATATTAGCGTTGTATATATATAGTATATACTAGGTATATACTTCTCCCCTATAATTAACTCTGTAGCTAACATGTTAGTAGTAGAAGGGTTAATTACTGTATATAGTAAGTATATGCCTTTAGTAAACTGTATAGTAATATATATGGGTACTGCTATACTTATTACAGATATAGCGGCAGTACTATAACTCTATTAGTAGGATATAGATACTGTATATATATGGAATATACGCTAGGCTAAGCCGTAAAGACCTAGCCGTATATTTATATGCCATTTACTATAATATTATAGCTATATTTATTGTTAGTATATGCTATATATAAGGTATAGATATACAACCTATACTATAGAGTTAATAGCAGATAGTACGGAGGTAGGGTTAAGTAGATTTAGTTTACGCTTAGTATATACACACTCTTTACGTAAAGCCTTTCTAGCACCTACTTATGTTATCTTAGATAGTTATAGCTGGGGCTGTATAAGGTTAGTATATGCTATAAATATACGGCTCTAGATTTATATACGCCTTTTACCTACTACTACGGCGGCGGCGCGTGCTTTGTTTACTGTAAGCATATACTTTATATACGCGTTCTCTATAACTAACCTAGTGTTACCTAGTTAGGGTTAAGGTTAGGGATCGGGCCTATATACTTCTATTAATATATGCTTCTTCTAGGTATATACGAAGTATATACTTACTATAGTAGTACCTAAAGGCGCTAGGGTTAGTGGCACCGGCCACCTATAGATTATTAAAGTTTACGATTATAAGGCTTATAGTAAATATAGGCTAAGCGTATACCAAAGTAAAATTAAAATATTAATGTTGCCCTAGCTAGATGTTAGTATATATAGCGCTTATATATAGGCTATATAGTATATACTTATAGTGTATACTGCGGTATTATAGAGAAGTTCTGGTGTAACCGCTGTTGTTATAGATATGCGACGCGTATATACGGTCTATGTTTTAATAACTTAGCTTACTTACTTTATCCCTTACACCGATATCATCCTTAGAGGTATGGCCCGTGCACGCGATTAAGAACATTAACTTCCTCGCCTTAAGTTGTAAATAGATAACTTTATTAATTAAATATACCGCTAAAATAGTATGTAATTATATATCCAATAATATAGATCTTATATAGCCTACTTAATATACTATTTCCAAAAATTTGGTTATAAAAAGCCACCGCTTTAGGCTCTAACACTTCCTCCTTTAAAGAGCTTTAGTAATACGGCAGAATAACTTACCGCCTATATATGCACCTTATTAATTAGTGCGCACAGGCCACAGCTTTAAGGACGNAACTTATTAGTATAAGGGNTANCCCTTATACTAATAAGTTNCGTCCTTAAAGCTGTGGCCTNTNCGCACTAATTAATAAGGTGCATATATAGGCGGTAAGTTATTCTGCCGTATTACTAAAGCTCTTTAAAGGAGGAAGTGTTAGAGCCTAAAGCGGTGGCTTTTTATAACCAAATTTTTGGAAATAGTATATTAAGTAGGCTATATAAGATCTATATTATTGGATATATAATTACATACTATTTTAGCGGTATATTTAATTAATAAAGTTATCTATTTATAACTTAAGGCGAGGAAGTTAATGTTCTTAATCGCGTGCATGGGCTATACCTCTAAGGATGATATTGGTGCAAGGGATATAGTAGCTAGTGGGGTGTATATGCCCCGTATATGCAAGCCACACGTTATTTAATATTTACGATTTATTATATACCATTAATTATTAAGCACTATGAAATTTTATTAAAAATTAAATTTATTTTGTATATGCGCTGCATATGCAGAAACTCAGCAGGGTTAGAAGCTGAGCATGGGAGTTTTTCTATAACCTCGCCGAGCTGTAAGCCCCGAGACTTCTACGCAAGTTATAGGCTTACAGCTCGGCGAGGTCACGGAAAAACTTGGTAAGGTTACAAAGTTTAACAGGGTTAGAACCTTTCTAACTATGCTCAGCTTCTAACCCTACTAAGTTTCTATATATATAGCGCATATATAAAATAAATTTAATTTTTAATAAAATTTTATAGTGCTTGATAATTGACGGTATATAATAAATCGTGAATATTAAATGACGCGTGGCTTGCATATGCGGGGTATATGCATATCACTAGCTACCGTATAAAGTAAGCGAGCTAAGTTATTAAAACATGGACCGTGCATACGCGTTATATATTCATAACAACAGCGGTTATACTAGAACTTCTCTATAATACCGCAGCATACGCCATAAGTATATACTATATAGCCTATGTATAAGCGCTATATATGCTAACATTTGGCTAGGGCAATATTAATATCTCAATTTTACTTTAGTATACGCTTAGCCTATGCTTACTATAAGCCTCACAATTATAGACTTTAATAATCTATAGGTGGCCAGTGCTACTAACCCTAGCGCCTTTAGGTACTATTATGGTGAGTATATGCTTTATATATACCTAGAAGAAGTATATATTAATAAAAGTATATAGGCCCGATTCCTAATCCTAACCCTAACTAGGTAATACTAGGTTAGTTATAGAGAACGCGTATGCAAAGTATATGCTTATAGTAGATAAAGCACGCGCCGCCGCAGTAGTAGTAGGTAGAAGGCGTATGTAAATCTAGAGCCATATACCTATAGCATATGCTAACCTTATACAGCCCTAGCTATAACTATTTAAGATAACGCGAGTAGGTGCCAGAAAGGCTCTACGTAAAGAGTGCGTATATACTAAGCGTAAACTAGATCCACCTAACCCTGCCTCCACACTGTCTACTATTAACTCCATAGTATAGGTCGCATATCCACACCTTATATATAGTATATGCTGACAATAAATATAGCTATGATATTACAGTAAATGGCACGTAGATGTGCGGCCGGGTCTTTACGGCCTAGCCTAGCGTATGTTCTGCATATATATAGTATCTACGTCTTACTAATAGAGTTGTAGTATCGCCGCTATGTCCGCAATAAGTATAGCGGTGCCTGTATGTATTACTATGCAGTTTATTAAAGGTATATGCTTACTATATGTAGTAACTAATCCTCCTACTACTAATATGTTGGCTGCGGAGTTGATTATAGGGGAGAAGTATATACCTAGTATATGCTATGTATATACAACGCTAATATAACATAGCGCCCTAAAGCGTTTTGTTCTCTTTAGTGGCTAATAGGATGCTAGGTACCTATATAAGCCTAGGTAGGTTATATATATGCACTATATATACAGTACTAACACCGCACACAGCCGTGGCCCTTTAGGGTCAAGAATTTTAGAGTATATAAACGCCTGCACTTTAATCGCGTATGCTTACTCTATACTTAGTATATATCTAGCCTAAGCTAACTAAATATAGTGCTTAAGACTAGGGGTTTACTACCCGATTTGGCAGGTAATTCTATTACAAGGTAAGAGCACTAGTATCGCTTCTATATATACGCACTATACCCTAATATATCTATCTATCTATCTATATATATACTTATTCCCCCTAAGTTTAATTTTAGACCTAAGGGTGCTTATAGGCCTAAGGGTAGCGTATGCGAGGAATAAGCACGGCTACTACTAGGACTACTACCCGATTTAGAAACGAACGCTTGTCTTTATATCTAGGAGACTAGTAAAGTCCGACTTTATATAGGCCCTATATATACATCACCAAAACCACCACTTGGTTATATTGCTAGCTTATACGCGTATATACTTCGCATATATAAACCCCTATTATCTTTAACTAACTATAGGTTAACGCGTGCTTATGCTAGGCGTATGCTAATAAGAGAGAAACAGCGCGTTGGCCCGTTCACTCCCTCTACTGGCTTAAAATATAGGGTTAGTATTTCACCTACATATATTTGGCATACGCTAACTATATACATAGCGCGGCCTGACCCCGCTAGGCGACCGCGAGGAGTCCCTTTTGCCGTCCACCCGCCGCTAAAGGGGTAAGCTTGTCTTGCATATACCCTATATATATACAGCTAATGTTTAGCACTAGCGAGTAAAAAGCCAACGGCCCGTTGTGGTAGAGGTAAGAGCTCTAGTAAGTTTAGTTCCTTTTGTTGTGTATATTATACTTATGCTCTATATAAGCCGCGGGCGGAACCTGCTACTTAACTTACCTTTACCGCGCAAGTCCCAAGCTATAAGTCCTGGTATATACTAGGCCTGTACGCTACGCATATAGTATATAGTATGCATTATATATAGTCGGAGTTTTATTAGGGTTTATTTAGTAGGTAGGCTAGGCATATGCCTAATATAGGGCATAGGGCGATAGGCCCATATTAATTAATTCTTTATTTATTATGGAACTCTATATAATACTTTCTATACATATACTGTGTATATGCGCCCTATATGCTAACATTATGCTCTTATGCCCACTTCTTAAGCTCTGCTAGTTCTTTTGCTTTATTATATGCGTCTTTAGCTTATTTTAATTTGTTAATTCGTTGCTTTATATTTTCTATACGTAGTGTATATGCCTCCTTTTCTAGCTCCTTTGTAGATAGGTAAGACCTATACCTCTTGCCTATAGTCCGGGGTGTTTAACTTCGCGATAGTGGTGGTGGCATCTCCGTTGTATATGCGGTGGATACACGCGACATATCCAATACTAATGCAATATCGTTATCTACTGTACTTATCTGCGAGATAATCTGGCTACTAAATATAGTAGGCTTAGGGGTATTAAATGGATTCTAAGGATTTTAAGGAAGATTTAGGCTAGGATTTCTAGCTCGCCGCTTAGCTAATTTCTGCTGTTTCTGCGCTGCTTAAGCTTAGTATATACTTTATATATGCTTTATATATGCATATATTATTTCTATAGCTATACTGCTATTCGCTTTAAGTTACTCTGATTTTTCTATATATTATCTATTCCCGTCTCTTTATATAGCTCTTATAGATTGAATATTTCTTATATATAAAGTTTAAGCCTATACTAAAATATTAGAATATGCAGAGCATATGTAGAGCATATACCGTTACTGTAGTACTGCGGCAAGTATGTATAACTTTCAACCAGTAAAGTTATTATTTTAAAAGTGACTACTTTTACTAATTCCAGTATGCTTCCGTATATACGCCCACTACTTGTAAGGAACCTTTGACTTTTCTTTTATAAGCCCGGCTAGTATCTATAGTTTCTTTTTGTTGTTTATCTAAGACGTAAGCTCCGGATGCAGTGTGTATATACTTTATATACGCGCTGTTAGTTTCTACTTTGTCTCTGCTTCCTATATCTGCTCTATAATATATCTTACTTTATAAGTTTAAAAGCGCTTTATAAAGTTTTGTTTAACGTATACTAGGCAAAATATAAGTATATACTAAAGGTGTTCGTCCCATTTACGGGATGGGTTAATTATATATAGGTAATCTCCAAAGCCTATATATTATAAGCATATGCTTAGCATATACAGAGCATATATAGAGCGTATACTCACCACCAGCTTATTTCTTACACATATTAACTATAGCAGTGCAAAGTCTAGTTCTATAAATATATGCAAATTGTATAGATAATTAAGCAGTATTACCTAATACCTTAAATACTAGCTAAAATATCTTTATGTATATAGCACGTGTTTCTAGGTTAAGAAAGGCGTATACCTATACCTTGATTTTTATAAGTATTTAGCTCATATATAGCATATATATGGCATAGGGTATACATACGTTTAGAATTCTTGTCCTATCCTATAATTAAGAATAGATTCGTTTTACCTTAAACTATCTTAAATAATAGGTCTATTTCGATATATATTACGCGTTAAAATGCTTTAGCTTGCGTATACGTATAATATACGATAAGGAAATACTCGTTATTAAAGTTATAAATTGCCCGAATCCATTGCTCGGTGTTCTCTTTATATTGATTAATAGAGAACTCACGTAGTATACCTACTACGCTTAGCCTCTGTATATGCTTGGCGTATATCTAACCTATACTTACCTATATATGCCATCCCCTCTAGGAATTATAGCATCCTTTCCTTCCGAATTAGAGCAGTAATTCGATCCTTAATATTAAGACTACTATATACGGCACGTAGTGTCTGCGTTCTATACTTCCTATATAAAATATAGTACTGCGGCAATAGGATAAATCGACCTATATAATGGTAAGTAGTTTCATTCGCATATACTATGCATATACGGAGTATACGTGTAGTAAGGCTTAGGACATCTACCTACTTTATTACTTTAACTACATTATTAGCAAGGTCAATTAGTAGCTTTATTAGATATAGTAGATAATATATATAAGAATTTCGTGTAATAAGGTAAATATAAGGATACTGTGCTATATTAATAGGAATATAGCAGTCTAACTATACACCGTATGTTCGGCCCACTACCCTACCTTAGCCTTACGGGTGGTCGAATCCTACGTCGGCTTAGTATATATATAGCGTATGCACGATATATATATTATATACTATAATATTTTCGCTTTAACGTTATATATCCAATATAGGTACATTCTCATTTAACTTCCTAAACTCCATATTTAATAAGTAACCAAAGGTATTGAATATCTACCTGGGCAGTTGTTGATGATAAAGGCCAGGTAGTATACTATAGTTTAGTATCACTACTGCTAGAATAACCGATAAACTCTACCTATATATAATAAGCATATATTACGCATATGCCGGATATATACATACTCCATGCCAAAAAAACATCGTTAGTCTGCTTTTACTATATACACATTCTTATGTACTAGGGTAGATACACTGCCGCCATAATTATAGAATACTGTGGTAGTAGCTGTATATTATAAGTATATACCTAATATATATAGATAATGCTTACTTCTCTATGCTTTACTTAAGCATTTTATTAATCTCTACTGCCTGGTATGGACAACTACTACGCTTTCAAAGGTCGTTAATTGATTTAAGCTTAACCCTATTATATACTAAGCATATGCGGAGCATATCCTTATAGGTATACTTGCAGTATCTAATGCCGCTGTATTTAAACGCTTAGTGGAATGCTTTTTTACTCTCCTAATTGTTTTTACTAAGAAGCTGTAGTTATATAATCCTAGGGCTACCAGTTTAATGGAATAAGAATTAAATCTGCTAGATATATAAATACAGTATATGCTTTATATATGTATTGCTTACCTTTAATATATACTAATTAATAACCTCACATACTATTTTTTTATCTGCATCTATAGATAGTAGAGGTATTGCTTTATAGATAAAGTATATAATTCCTTCTTTCCTAGTTGCTAGATATTCTGGCATTATAATATAGTCTATTACCTTTTAGACAATAACTTAATACTTGCCGTTAGAGCTAATAAGTGCTCTATAGTCTCAGAGTATTCCCTAGCTATTCTAAGTATATATATAGCTTATGTATAAAGTTGGATATAGTTTACCTTAGAGAGACCTATATAAAATGGAAGCCGCTATTACATACTATCTTAACCCTTACCCTTCTTATCCTCCTTCTTACCCTCTTTATCTTTAATACCCTCTCCGCCGATTATATTATCTTAAGAACTATCATCTTTATATTTAATATTAGGTAAGCTCTAGAATGCCTACGTATACTTAGTATATGCGTAGCATATAGTTATACATACTAACTAGTAGGCCGTTTAACTATCCTGCTATACTCTTATTTGCTTTAGTATAGTTTTCACTTATTATTTATATACTATAATATGCGTAAATATATATATATATATATATATATGTATATATATATATATATCCTGTATGCCTGCGTATACGTAGCATATGCCCTGAATATTTTAGTTTGTGCGGTCGCTTAAGTTAAATATGGCTACCAATGCGTGTTTTGTATGGGTAAAAGTGTGACCCTACCGACCTTTTTCCGGCGCTCCATTGGTGACCCCGTTCAGCTTTCGCCGACCCCCATCGGTGACCCTGTTCAACTTTTCCGTGACCCTGCTCAGCTGCACCCCGCGCAAGTTATCTCATGAATCAGACGCTCTGTAGCAGAATTTTAACCGAACTCAGTTAGATCAGCACGTGCTTGGTTACGGGGCGGGCACACTAGAAAATCACTCATATCTGCTCCCTATATTTAAAAATTCTGAATGGAGCGTCTGAGAGCTTATGGGCGTCGCTTTGGTGAGATTTGAATGTTTTAAAAATCAAATTTTGTGTATTTTTACGAGCGACGTCCTAACCACAAGACCTATTATATATTTTATTGATGCAATAGATTCTTTAGGTAATCATATCTATATATTTATAAATTATAACCCCCTACTAAGAATACTAGGGGGCGAGATACATTGTCGCACAACGTAAGTCAGATGTTCAATTTGAATGTTTTTACGGATCTGTAGATTTTAACTAAAACCGACCGACTACTTATATCTAACTTCTTATAAAATAGAGCTATAATATTGCCGTAACGTAGAGGCGATAGAGAAAATAAAGAGCTTTTAGCTTATAGTATTTTAGAAATAATTAGATGTAGAGAAGTATGTAAGGTATAGCAGTGAGGCAAAATTGTAACAAAATTGCGACAAAATACTGACCATAAATGCGACCGACTGCCTATATCTAATATTTTATATAATATAGCTACAACGTTATTTTTTAATGCAATAGATAGAGAAGCTAAAGAGCTCTTACCTCGTAGTATTTTTATAATAACTAGACGTTGTAAAATAGTTGAGATACAGCAGTGAAAAAGGTGATTTTTGCTGCATTTTAACGCTGCATTCTCACCAAAGCGACGCCCATAAGCTCTCAGACCCTCGGGGGAGAATTTCGTTGGTTAATAAGGAGCAGTATGCCCGCCTGTGCGCGTAGTGCGCGTAGTGCACGTACCAACGCTCCCCCGAGGGTCTGATTTATGAGAAAATACGCAAGCGAGAATAGTTTTCCCGACGCCATTCCACGCGGCTGAAATATGTATTGCATCTCTGTAGCCTCTTCTCTCTCCACCATTTTATCAAAATTATTACTTTTACGGCCTCTTTACATCGAATACGCGATAGTTCTTCCCTGTGGGGGATTTGAGTTGTCACATTCTGTTCAGTCTCGAATACTCATGACATCCTGCAACTGGGTCGCTCATCTTTCCCTCCGAGGACCACGGCAGCAGTTTGCCGTTCGCGTTTCCTGATAAAACGTTATGTTCTATTTTTGGCCCGCATAGATGCCGCTCAACATTATTCCAAGCTCTCTGGTTTATCTATATTATTAGACTGCCGAATATACGCGTATTATGGCTTTTATACTCTAATCCTAACCAACTAAGTAATCGCCATGTCGAAATCCGCCGCCAATATCAGACCCACAAGGGTGCAAAAAATNTGCGCTCTTTGGACTCATGACGAAAACTTTTCGAGGGACGAGGTCGTCTTCAATATTGATAAGTTTGTTGAGCTTCCCATTGCTTCTGGATCCTTAGCGCGGATCCTTGCGCTCAAGCAAACAACGGCAGTCCGGGACTTTCAGACAGCTCTAAAGACCTCCCCGGTAGATCCAAGGCAATCAAAAGTTGATGAGGTACAGAGAGACCCTGTCCCGGAAACGCAACCGAAGAAAGCTCGCAGACGCTCAGTTACAATCACCCTAGATGAGAATGGAGTAGCTATACAAGGCAGCCGTGATGTGGACCCACAGAAGTCTTATGTGTTTGTCACCAAGCCGATGAGTCCAGAACAGAAAGCTAAGCATCCTAACTTACAAGTACGTCACACGTTATTCTACTACCACCTAGTATTCACTAATAGCCGTAGGTCTCCATTTCCGAAACAATTGCAAAAGTGTTTGGATTCCGTAATAGAATGCAGATAATAGTAACAACAGTATGTTAATTTGTCTATCTTTTTTTTATGCTGCCTGTGTTCTGCTAACATCTCCCCGCACAGGCTGATGAAGAAACTCATTCAGCATCCCATGTTGAGCTAGCATTTCGAGACGAATACCTCGCAAGAGCAGATATGTGGCGAATGGCAGTCTCTGAACTAAGTCACAAAACTGTTTACAAAGGCCAAAAATTGCTTTTCATGGGCACGATCAAAGCAACAGTTAAAAATGTATACATCAATGGGCAGACGATGCATTCAGGCTATTTCTCATCTATGACAAAACCTATATTTCGCAGCGAATCGGCACGGTACATTTTGTTTATCCAAATGTCTAAGGAGATGTGGGACTTTGATACGGAGGGTGCTGGAGAGATCATGTTTAACAAGGTCGTAAATGGATTCCTTCCCGAACTATTCAAACGCTGGATGAGGATCAATGCGCGGCATCTTGTCACCATAATCCTTTTCACAAGGCTCGAATATGTGGGAAATCCCTTACCCACGAAAAATCTTGCGGACGAACACCCGCATTTCAATGAGAAGGGCAACCAGGGCCGACCGTTTAGAGACTTCTATCGCGTAGTAGTAAGCGAAATGGCAAGCGGAGATTGGATCAATATCCTCTATCAACTCAAGAAGGAATTTCGTGCGTTTCTTCGGGATGTTTCACTCACACCACAACAAACGAACGCGAATGAAGGAGCTAACGGTCAAATAAATGCCAACGAAGACCCCCAATCAAAGTTCATCATTGCTGGGACGCCATCAATGGCAGCTAATGGAAACGTATTGGAGGCTATTAACCTTGCGTCCGCCCAGTTTGCTAAGGATTATATCGATAGGGACCTGGTTCGCACAGGCATATCTGTTATTGTTATAACAGCAGGAACTGGTGTCTATGAGGTCGACTATAACATGCTCAAGCTGACCACAGACACTCTCATCGGCACTGGTATCGGTATCGATCTTGTATGCTTATCACCTATGCCGCTGCATTCTGTACCACTTTTCAAGTACCGGAATCCTCGCCTATATTCTAGCACAGTAGCAAAAGCTATTGGTCGGATCGAAACAACGAGTCCTCTAAACGGACGCTCATATGACGAGCATGATGAAAAAACGCCGAGGCAAAGCCAGCCAAACTTTAGCCTACTAATAGGGTACTCACCTGCGAAACGGAGTGCAATACGTACGCCAAGTCCGTTGATGGGTAACTTAGACAATATGGTCCCTGGTGAATGGAGCTATGCAATGCCTCATTGGCTTGACATTTCATTCTGGTCTGGACCATCGGGTGAGACAATAGAACTGTCTCGACACCGTAGCACCAGGAAATCGCTTTTAAAGCCACATGAAAAAGACAGACGATTTGCTTTAAGGTGTAGAATGTACGAACTTCAGATGATGGGCGTTATGGAAAACGAGCTGAGCAACATATCGATTCCCTACATGCAAGAAAACCCTTTGTATCCCCACGGCTTACGAGGATATTATGAGGATTTAATCGAAACTGCTCAGGGTTTAATGGTTCGTCCAGTGTTGTTTCCTGCCCCAAAATCTCCCACGAAAATCACTACATCTGATCGAACCCGACCTGAAGATAATATCAGACATGGTCGCTTCCTCCAATCCACATGGATGAAAACTTATGATGATCACATATTCCGGCCTTTAGCTGATAAAAAAGCTGTAGAAGAAAGGCATCGTAAGGCATCGCAGAAAAGGGAGCTGGCCCAGGATGCTCCCAATTATCATCAAGTGCCACAAGGCTCACTGTTGTCTGCTTCTTTCAGCAGTCCCACACATTCTCTGGGCAATTCTGCTCGACCTCCGCCTAATACAAATTTTCACCAACTTATGAGAGAGCGCTCGAATGAAGTCGAGGCTGACACAACACACGAGAGTTTGTCTCGTGATTCAAGCTTCAGATTATCAGAGGCACCACAGCGCAGGCTGACCTCTTCGGTTAGAGTAGTAGATCCCCCGGGACGACCAGTCTTTCATCCACGAGCTAGCCTAGGAGATCAGCGGGGTATAGTAGGCGTAACCACAACTTCGTTCAAAGAAGACGTACACGGCACACGTGGAGACTCTGCCTCATTGAAGGTGATAACAAAACACCCGACGTCACCTCGTTTTCAAGACACACTTCCCGAGACACACAGCACTAGTAGTGCGGTCTCCGACACCAACCCTCCTTTGAGACCTTCCAGGTGGCTATCAAGGCAAATTAGCTTCGGCGGCTTAGGCTTTGGAGCTTCTAAGTCAACTGCTAGTGCTACAGTGTCTTCCGGCAGTGTGGAGCCCGCCAGATTGACAGTTGAAAATAACCAGAAAGGTGTTATTGCAGCAAAATTAGCGAGCACCAGGAGTCACGACACTGAGAAGCCCTCACAACCTATTGCCATAAGGGCTGCATCGCGTGTTAGTGTAGCTTCCGCACATTCTCCAGTCCCCGAAAACGTTCCTAAATCTGTGATCACCATGAAAAACGTCCCTGGCCCAAGAAAATCGGAAACAATCCAGCCAAGTTTAGAATCCAAGGATCCTGGCTCACTATTTCTTCTCGCAGGCTCCCGGGAGCTTCTAGAGCAAGTTGGACGAAAGCCAGATCTATCATCCAGTGGCGGCGCCCAGGAGATTCCACGAACGTTGTCACCGACTAGTGCACTCTCCCCTTGGCTAGTACTAGTCAATCCATGCAACCCCAAAAAGAACAACATGAGTATTGCAAACCAATTTCGCAGGTGGCAGCATGTTTTCCCAAAGCCCCTTCGTGCGTCAGCTATAAAGTGGAAGTCACTATGTTCACCGGCTGCGGTACCCTTGACAAATGAGTATTTCCCAACAGCAGAGCAACTTGTTACTGAATACCACGAGAGCCCATACAAGATTACTCAGAACGAGGACGATGACACTACTGATGTTCCCAAATCTCGTGAGTCCTTGATTAGAGAACTCATTGCATTCCGGTTGTCCCATGGCTTCCAGATTGTTGTCGGGACTGCAGTGGCGGAATTTACGGGAAGTAGGGAACGCGATATTGAGAGTATCTTTGACTTGAACTATATGTCGAACGACGGCGACATGGTTTTTATGTCGGTCGGAAACACCATACATCAACTCGTTTGCGTAGCTGGAGGCGAAGTTGAAGTAAAACGATACAATCGGAAGCCCACTACAGCTTTAGAAACTTCCGCGGGCGTAGACTCGCCTTTGTTTTACAAACCCCTCATTCGTACAGCCCTTGAGCATGAATATCATCCTCGCGATATCGTTCTGAAGCCACCAAGGAAAGAGTACAATTGGAATTTCATCGACTCATTTCTGGCTGGGTACGACGATGAATTCTCGGATATCCTCCGTTTTTGGCGCGCTCGTTTTGTGCTAATTCCAGTCGAATTACCAAGCGTTACTCGCCGTCCACTTCCTCTTCTCACTGAAGATTCTGAAGAAGAAATTCGACTGGAGGGTATCCGAAAATTGACCCAGATATGGCAGCGGTATCGCTATATTCCTCCGGAAGAACGTCATTTTCAAGAATCTGCTCGGAAGCGAAAAGACCCAAACCCCTTAGCAATCGAGTACCAAACAAGGGATCCCTCTGCAATTGTTGCAGCAGGCCCTGACAGCGCACTACTCGCGGATGGAGATCCTAACAATTTTTCTTCTCAGCTTTTCGCCGAAACAGAACAGTATCACACCTCCAGCATCGACATGAAGAAGCTCGCTGAGGATCTCCAAGGAGAGAAAGGCATACAAATGTTGGATCGAAGATGGCATTGGAGATTGCATTACAACTGTTTCCTTGGATTTGATTTGACCAGTTGGTTGCTTCAGAATTTTAAGAATATTGAGACCAGAGACGAAGCAGTAGACCTTGGAAATCAGCTTATGAAAAAAGGTCTTTTCCAGCACGTGCAGAGGAAGCACCAATTTCGAGATGGCAATTTCTTTTACCAGATTGCTACTGAATATCGTGCTCCGCGTCCAGACTCAAGAACCAGTTGGTTCGGAACTCGTCGATTAGACAAATCAGTACCGTCAACCCCAATGTCCGATGCGCCAAGAACCTCACCTCTTACGACACGAAGTTCTCGATCTCGTCCGAACACTAGCACCTCTTCTAACGCGTCCGGCGAAGGGGAGAAGACGCCCACTCGAGCTGGGAGCCCAAAACGTACAGTCACTCTTAGTCGAGTCATGCGCTACGATGTTGATTCTCGAAAACGATCTTACCGACCTGAGATTATTAATTTGCACTATGACCGCCTTCATAACCCAGATAACTGCTACCATATTCGTATTGATTGGATGAATGTTACAGCTAAACTCATAGAAGACGCCATCGTCACCTGGGCGACCTCGGTTGAAAAATATGGACTCAAACTCGTGGAAGTGCCTATTGCAGAAGCGTCGAATATCAGCAACGCGCATCCTTTCCGCTCGCCCTATATTATTCGCCTCGCTGTACCACCACCAAAAACCCAACCGGAGCAGTACTTCGACTCGGCACATTTCGCACCACAAATCAAGTCCGACAAATTCGTCTACCACAAGGCGCTGCTCCGCAAGCTCAATTTCGTACTCGATATGGAAGCCGCCTCATCTTTCCCGTCTGATGCAGACGTCACGTATTCTTGGGGCAGACCGGACTACCAGTACACGCAATACATCCACAAATCGGGCGTGCTCCTTGCACAAATCACAGACGAAGGCGCATTCCTCCTCCTCGCCAATCGTCTCTGTAACAACCGCGCTGCCGCATCCCGCGACGCACTAAAATACAAGCCCGCGGACTCCTACGAGCGGAGAGGAGGGACAGGCACGACACCCACCCCTGGCCCCACAGAGCGCCACACGCCCTCTCACCGTTCTCCCTTCTCATCACCGCTCTCCCACCCCGTTCCAGACGCCTCGATATTACATGTATCAGCGGAGAAAGCGGCGCAAGTGCAGTTACAGATGCCCGAACAGATCAAAGACGAAATCGAAGCCTTCTGCTCCGACGCCACGGCCCTGAAAATATTCTACGAAGAGGCGTTTTTGCAACGCGCTAGTCCCAGCCCTCACGCGACGCCGATGCTAGACAGCAGCATTCCTATAATTGGACTACCGCCGAGTATCACGGTGCGTGAGGCTAGCCCGGCGCCGAATCTTGGAGCCAGCTTGATGAGTAGTCAGCTTGGTGGCGGAGCATGTGGGAGTAGTGTGAGGGGGTGAGGGGCAGGGGTTCGGACCGGAGTGGATGAAAGAGCCACCTATATGCACCCCATTTTTCGGCCTAGGTTACACGTAATGATATGTATATTACTTAGCTGTTTTAGGATTTTCTGTTTTCTTGAAGGCCGATATACTTGTTGTAGCCTTTATATATGAACTCACAGCTTGAATTTTGTATCCAGTATGGTTCTACATGTACAAGTGTATGTAAGTGCAAGCATGGTGCCGGTGTATGGTATGATTGACTCAAAGGCCTACTGTTTCGTAATGTAGTAGTACATAATTTGTTCTGCAAGACCTTCGTCGCTGTCCTTCATACGAGGCTTCGCAACAGGGTTTGTTGCCCCATCTAGTGCGAGAGCAATTTCCACTATTTTACAGAATTGGGCAATGCAGCTCTGATGGGCATAAGAATGAACTAGTCTCCTGTCGCTCAGCTCGCCAGGGGTTGAGACCACTCCAAATACACTCAATCAATAATTTCGGTTTTCCTTCCGGGCCACACGCTGGTTGCTTCGATAGCAAGCTATCAGTTGATGTGACCCGAGCTGGGACGATTAATAACCTAGTAAGATTAAGGAGGCCCAACTTGGACCTACTTCTAGTGTTCCTTACGGTAGCCGCCTGCGGTCCTTTAACTCGCGTATGTAGCCCTAGCGTTTAGGGGGTCCCCTAAGCCGTCTAGCTTTTAGGTAATCTCCCTAAAAGTTTACTTAAAGCATTACCCTTTTTAGGTTCTATTCCCTAACCCTAACTCTATAAAGCCTATGCTGCAACCGCGCTTTATACACAATAATTTACCGCTACTACTTACGCGATCTTCCGCGAGCTTTATAGTATTAAGCAATTGCTCTATATAGCGGATTTNATTAAANAGGTCNTTAGNNGTTCTTACCCNTTAGGNAAAGTTCTANCNGAANAGCTCTNCTTATAGGTAGGCTNGGAGANATAAGAACTAAAAGTCTACCTATTATTTAGGATTAACAAAAGGGGTATATAAGAAGAGGTCCTCTAAGCTACGTATACGGGCTAGGAAGACATTAAACCTCTAATTCTCCTTTATAACAGCCGTATAGTATATTATAGCGTTATTAAAGCGTCTTACTATAGGGTTCCTAATTTAGTCTTAGACTATAGTCTTAAACTTATCCTATAGTAAAGGGCCCTTATCTTTAGTACCTAACTGGCAATAAACTAGTTAGGCAATTGTCTTTTTTTTAATAAGACCTTTAATGGCCTAGCGCGTACGTCGCTTATAGTTATAGTTAGCGTTATTAACCTCGAATTAGTTCTTAACTGTGGTAATCTACCGGCCAAAATGCTGTTAAGTAGTACCGCTAATATTAGGTAGTAACTTCTTAATTAGGGCGTTAAGATTTATTTGGCGTATACGTTTACTACGTAATTTATACTTTTTACTAAAGAGGCGATGGGAGGGCTTTATTAAATCAATAATGCTCTATAAGTTGGCTATTTTCTTAGCTAGCTTATCTAGCTCCTTTATATTAGCAGTATTAGGTAAAACGCTAGTAACCTTACTAAGCTCCTATTAAGCCTAGATATATAGATTAAACTAGTCTCTAGCGTTTATAGATATTTAATCGTTTTAAGGTTTAAAAGGTAGCTTAAATGCTACTAGTATACTTCTAGTGGTTTTGTCTACACTAGATCCTAAGGCGTTCTACAGTTGTATTACTAGCGTATTACTATTAGGTATAGGCGTCAGTTTTCTTTTTAGAGGTATTATAGAAAAATTAAACCAGCTATCCTCCTAAGGGGATTGGTAAGGATTTAAATATAAGGTAAAGATGTAGATAAGGAGTCTAATAATAGAATAATAGGGTATATTATATAGACAGAGACGAATCCTTAAGGGAAAAAGGAGGAGTCTATATGCGAGGTAGGAAGGGTTTTCCCTAGGCATGTGCAGCGCACGTGCCTTACGGGTAAGTCACTCCTAGGTTGCCCTAGGGTCGCCTATACCTTATAGCTATATAACTATTTACTTAGGTTTTACCTAACACTTAATACCGTTACTATTAAGAACTAATATCCAATCCCGCTAATATAAAAGACGCTAAACTAACTAAGTAAGGCTTACTTCTATATAAAGCTTAATATTATCTCTATATTTAACCGCCTCTATATTACAAAAGGAGATAAATAGCTTACTACATTTCGTACCCAATATAGATTATTTAAGTACTTAGTAATACCCTTTAGCCTTATAAATACTTTAAGCTTATTTTAATATTACGTAAATAATATCTTATATCCCTGTCTGGATATTTTCTATACTACTTATATTAATAATATCCTAATATATAGTAATAACCTAACCAAATACTAAAAATACGTTAATCTTATTTTATAAGCACTATACAGAGCTAGTTTATAATTAGATATAGATATATATATTTTTTATAAGACAGAAGTTCTATACCTTAGACTTTTTATTTCTATAAATGGTATAGAAATAGACCTAAAGAAAGTTAAAGCGATTGTAAACTGGTAAGAACTTAAGAACGTTAAGGATATAAGAGCCTTTATAGGGTTTGCCAATTTTTACTAACGGTTTATTAACAACTTCTTTATCCTAGTTTTACCCCTTATAGCTTTAACCTAAAAGGATAAAGCCTCCATCTTTAATAAGGAATATAAGAAGGCCTTTACTTATCTAAAGGTTATATTTACTACCGCGCCTATGCTTTAATACTTTAACCTAAACTAAATAAGTATTATAGAAGCTAACTTATCTAACTATATTACTAGAGGTATTTTGTCCTAATATAATAAAGATAGAGTATTATACCCTATAGTATACTACTTAAAATAACTAAGCCTAGCTAAATATAATTATAAGATCTATAATAAGGAGTTACTAGCTATTATTAGATGTTTTAAATAATAGTAACCTAAACTAAAAGGCGCTAGATTTCTAATTAAGGTCCTTAACGACTATAAGAATCTATAGTACTTTATAACTACGAAATAGCTAAGTTATTATTAGGCCCGCTAGTTAGAATATCTATTCTATTTTTAATTCTTAATTATATACCGCCTAAGCGTTTAAGGTTAAAAGCCTAATACTCTAACCTAATGCTTATAAGATGTACTAGCACTAAAAAAAGCGCGCTCTTACTAAAACTAGACCCTACTTTATCCTAAACTATTTAACTTTCCTATTAAAGACCTTATGGTATACGTCCTTAAAATAACTAATTAATTAATTAAATAGATTATAATTAATAAATACCTAAATAATGGGTTTATCTAAGAGACGCTTAAGCTAATCTATAATGGCGTTAACGCTTTAAGAAGATCTCTTTAAGTAAATATAAAGCTTATGGAAACCGCTTATATTACTAGAACCGTCTAGTTGTCCCTAATTATAATAAACTTTAGCTTAAGCTCCTTAAATATGTATATAATCTACTAGTAGCTAGCTATTTAGGCCAAGGAAAAACCCTAGAGCTACTTTAATGGGAGTATTACTGGCCGAATATATATAATATAATACGAAGGTACGTCTCTAGCTACTATATCTACTAATAAGCTAAAGCTTTATATAAGACATATAACGGCCTTTTAAAGCCACTACCTATTCCAGACCAAAAATAGAAGGATATTTTAATTAACTTTATTATTAACCTCCCTATAAGTAAAGGCTGTATAAACATTATAGTAGTTATAGACCAACTATTTAAGATAAGGTACTTAATCGCCTACCCTAATATATTAATACCTGCTATCGCCTAACTGTTTCTAGACTATATATAGAAACTCTACGGACTCCCTAAAACGATTATCTCTATATTTTAGAAAGAACTAACTATCCGGCTTTACATTAAGGCACTATTATCTACTGTATACTACCTAGAAACGGACGGTTAAATAGAACGCGTAAATACTATAATAAAATAGTATATTTAGATATATATGTCGTATTTATAAGATAACTAGATTAACTGGCTTATATTTACTAAGTTTACCATAAATAATTCCGTCTTAGAAACTATAAAGATCTCCCTAGTTCTGGCTAACTACGGCTAGTATCTACAAATAGGGTTTAAACCCTTTAGTAATGTTCCTTGCCCTACTTATTATACCTTATAAGTTATAAAAGCCAAAAAATTTATAAAGAAGATAGAGGAACTATAATAGTTTCTTACTAATAAAATAATATAGGCTTAATCTGTTTATAAAGCCACAGTGAATAAGAAATAAACCCTAGCACTAGTCTATTAAATTAGTAACTTTATCTAGCTAAATATAAGAAATCCAAATATAAAACGACCTGCTAAGAAGCTTAATTAGAAGAACGCTGGCCCTTATAAGGTTAAGAAGGTTGTCTTCTCCTACGCCTACTAACTAAAGCTCCCTAATACGGTTAAAATCCACCCTATATTTTATACGTTAGTCCTTTACCCTACTACCCCTATATTAAACGCCCTACTTAGATAGATATAAGACCCTCCCCTATTAGTTAAAGTAGATGGTAAGAACAAGTACTTTATTAAAAGAATTAATAATATTAAGTATAATAAACGGAAACGCTAATATATATATCTTATAAAATAGAGAGGCTTTATTAAGCCCTTATAGGAACCTATTAACTCTATAGGACTTATATAAGCTATAGAAGACTTTTATAAACTCTACTTAAAACTATTATAGCCCTACTTCGCAGAAGCTTAATTTTAAAGGGGGGGTAACTGTTATAGGATACCCCCGTAACACCTTATATACGTCTATATATTCCTACTAACTTAGCAACTAGAGACTAACTATAAGATAGCAATTTAATAGCAATCTACGGCAATCTGCCGTATTCTGCTATATTCTGTTAAGTTCTACTAAATCCTGCTAAGTTCTGCTAGAACCACCACCTAAATTCTATTCTGCTCTGTATACGTATTAACTAAGCAACTAAGTCTATAATATATACCCTTTCTTTCCGTTTCCTACCCTCTTTCCTTATATAACGTTTTGACTTCTTATACAGTTTTTGTATATAACTTAATAATATCTACCTTACTATATATTATCGCCGCTTATACTCACTCCGTAATATATAGATTATTAAAAGAGTAAAGAATCCTTAATATTTTAGTACGCAGTGCAGTAACCTTAGGGGCTTTAACTTCGCCTAGGGGTTTAATAAAAAGGCCTAGATAATGGCGTTAATATTCCTTAATTATATTAAGTAGTTTAACGGCTTAATAGGCGGCAAAAAGGTCCTTTTACTTATTAATTCCGCTCCTAGCCATACTAGGGGTATAGTTATAATATTAGAGCGCACTAGCTTACTTAATACTAGGGTTAAATTCCTGCCTAAAAACGTTACTTCTCTCTATTAGCCTTTAGATTAGGGTATAATTTAAACCTTTAAAGCCTATTACCGCCGCTACTAGCTGTCCTATATAGTAGATTAGGTGGAATAAGATAGGAACCCCCTTAAGACAATAAACGTACTTAGGGCCGTTTAGTGGGCTATTACAGCATAGCATAAAATTAGCCCTTAAACCGTAATAAATTGCTTTACGTATTTAACAATCTTTAGACCCTATAAGGGCCCCTAAGGTATACTAAGTGGGTACAGTAAGCCTTAGCTTAAGGCCGAATTAGAGGTATATTTATAGTAGCTTAGCCAGGCAGGGTAAATTAGGCAATTAATTTCTATTAGTAACTTCATTAATATAAATAAGGAGGACGCTTTAATAGAGCCTAAGGCCTCTATATTATAGGAAGCAATTAAGGCCTTAAGTATTGCTTTATATAACGCGCTAGATAATAGAGAAAGCGATAAGGAGGTTAAGCTATAAGTTATTAAGCTTAATAGGGCTTTAGATGCACCAGAGCGTCTTAAGCTCTATAAAGGGCAGTAAGAGGATAGTAATAAGACTCTAATTACAGCTCTTATAAAGGTAGAGAGAGTAATTTAAGGCCGTTAAGCTATGTGGGTAAGGTAGACAACTATTACAAGCTTCTTTAAGTAGTTATAAATAGAGAGAAGAGTTGATTTAGCCCCTTACAGCAATTAATAAGTGAGCTCGCAATATAACGCTTCTATACAGCATAATGTTTAAACCCCCTACTACCGAGCTAAACGGTATAATGAGGTTTTACTATACCCCTAAGGATAGAGGTAGAAGAGGGGCAGTATTATAAACCTAGTACTAGAAGTATTATAAATACTTATTACTAAACTAGATAAGCTATAAAATATAATATAGACTATAATAAACTGGTTAAATTATATAATAAGTAGTAAGCAAGGTTATAAAAGTTAGGTAATATTATATATATTATATATAGTATATATAAGATACGTTACGTATAATATATATAACACATATATTATATAAAGGTATTTCTTAAGAGTATGTTATATATTTAAAGAACTATAGTCTCTACTTAGATAGTTCTCTCTTTATAGTAAATCTTATATAATGGAACCTTGTAGTAGGAACTACGGTAGGCTTATTATTAGGCTAGGTGTATAGGAAATATAAGTATAAAAGTTAACAACGTAATAATAACTGGTGGAGTGGTTACCTAACAGATTAACTCTAATTATATTCTAAGAATTACTATAAGGAAGGAACTATCTAGGTAGGGACTAAGGGTCCTTAAATATACAACTGTACTTCTATAAAATCTTTCTTATATATAATATATATCTTATATATAAGGTATATAAGTTTCTCTTATTCCTTATGTTTAATATATAGCACATTATATAACCTTGGCTACTATTCCTCGTTATATAGTTCTACCGGCTCTATCCTAGACCGTACCTAAATTAACTAACTAGCTTTTTCCGTCTCTTCTCTAAGTAGTTATAATATTATACTTAAAGCGTCTATAACACTATCTCCCTCCTTTTTATCTTCGTTCTTAAAGATTTAAAATATCTCCAAGTTGTTTACTAGAGGTGTAATATCCGTTTAATTAATTTAGTTAATATCTTTGCTTATTATACCTAAAGCAATTTCTTCTTTATACGCCCAACGTCGTGCTCGCACTGTGGCTGCAATATTATCTCTTAGTAAGATTATACCGTCTCCGTATTCTCGCTGTTTAAAAGAGGGATTAGTCTATATTACGTTAGTAAGTCTATCTTCACGATAACCATCCTCTTATTTAGAGTGCACTAAAGCAAATATTTATTTGTCCTGCGACGTTTGCTCTACCTCTAATACTAAATATACGCGACCTATAACTCTTAATAGTTATCTAGTTCCCTAATTAATTTGTCTTAGGGTTTTATATTTAATCTGCTACTACGCGGCTAGATAGTAAGCTGTCTTAAGCCCTTACTAAGTTAGAACGTTCTTATAATGCGGAACAGAAGGCCTTAGATACTTAAATCGCGGCGTCTACTTATCTACTTTGTCTTAAGAAGGTTTATAAAAAGGTTCGTTCTAAGGAGTAGAAACTTATAAAATAAGGTTTATAGGAACTTAGTAATAAAAAAATGGATTCTCTTTTAATAGAGAAGGAAATAGATCTAAATAGCTCGGTAACTGCTCTTCTTAGGTCCCCCTTAGGTAACTCATTCTTTAGCAATCCTTTTTTATTAATACTACCTAACCTAATTTCTTCTAATACTCCTATATCTTTCCTATAGCATTCTTTAAATTTTCTAGTAGCTCCTAGGTAGTCTCGTTATAGCCTATCCACTTAACCTTATACTATATTTTATCGTTAATATCCTTATAACTAATAATCTTTAAAACTTACTATTTGTCTTCTTCCTGTCCTCTATACATATCTACTTTATAAACTAGTAGCTTAATATTCCTATATACTAGCTTTAGTATTGCGATATACTATATAGGGTAGATCTTTATTTTGGCTGGTAGGTTCAACTTAAACATAACCGGTGAAATCCTCTATATAATTTTAAAAGGTCCTAGTCTAACGTAGTCTAACTTCTTACTTAGTCGTTGACTCTTAAAATTTTTGTATAATAGCCATACTTTATCTCCCTCCTTAAGATCTAGTCCCTTAGATCTCTTAGCATTATAGTACTTTTTTATTCTCTCTTATACTTTCTTTACTAATTTTATAAGGTCTATATAAAGATTTATTAACGTCTTTATTCTTTCTTTAGCTATACTACTCGTTTTCTTTACTTGCCGTAGTAATAATAATATCCTTAGCTTATATCCATAATTCGCCTTAAATAGTAATATGCCTATTCCTTCTTAAGGTGTTATATTATATGCAAACTATATAACTAGTAATAGTAATACCTAATTATTCTATATATAATTAATATAATGCCTTAGATACTGCTCTAGTATCTAATTTAGTCTTTCCGTTTAACTATCTATCTGCGGATAATATGCGGTAGAAGTTGCTGCTTAAACTCCTTACTCCGCTAAGAATACCTCCTAAAATACTGCTACGAATCTTAGATCTCTATCCAATATAATTTTACTTAGTACTCTATATCTTATAAATACTTCTTTAATATAGATTCTAGTAATATCTTCCGCTAAGATTTCTTCTATATATACTATAAAGTATCCCCACTTTATAAGCTTATCTACTATCACTAAAATCGCGTTATAATCTTATCCGGTAATAGGATCTCTTAACTTTAATAACTTAATAATAAAGTCCCACGATATAACCTCCTATGGTCTCTTTAGTATTTTAATAGGTTATAGCCCTCTATATAGCTTATACCTTATTAGTTTATTCCTTTAGCAATTTAGACACTCTTTAGTGACTTTTCTAGCTATTCTCTAGATTCCGTTAATAATGTACTCCTCCTAGAGTCTTAACACTAAGCCTATAGCTCCATTATGTCCTTAAGTTAGTCCCTTATAGAAGTCTTCTATAAACTGCTCTGCTATACTTCTTAGGATATACTTTACTTCTCAATTTTTATATATATCTATTTATAGATCTTCTAGTTATGCTTTTAGAATCCTTTATACCCAAAAGCTTTCTAGTGTCTTATAGACTTTCTTTAACTTATTATCTTCTTAAGTGGCTATAATTTTTAGATAATTATACCTAATTAATCCGTCTGTGTCTTTTCGCAGTAAAGCCCCTAATAGCTTTTCGTTGTTCTAAAGTTTAGCTTTACGGCTTAAAGTATCTACCCGCGTATTATCTATACCCTTAGTATGCTAAATCTTAAAATAGTATTCTATAAGCATCTCTGCCTATCTAACCTATCTTTAGTTAAGTTCCTTTATTATTAGGAATCCTGTTAGGTTCTTATAATCTATCTTAACTATAAATAGTTTTTCTGTACCTTATAAGAATACTCTCTATTCCTTTAATGCTATAACTATACCTAATAACTCCTTGTTGTAGATGTTATAGTTTAACTCTAGTAGTGTTATCTTTTAACTATAATATGCCACTAGGTGCTATCCATCTTAATGTTTTTATATAAAGTATACCCCTAGTGCATAGTCTAATACATCTATCTTTATAACCGTCTCTAGACCTAGTTAATAGATCTTAAGAACTGGCTCCTAGGTAAATAACTCTTTAACTTTTTTAAAGAGTTCCTTCTATTCCTCTCCCTATACCTATAGTTCTTCTTTCTTTATTAATCGCGTAAATGGCTTAATATCCTTTAACCACTATGCTATAAACCTCCTATAGTAATTATAAAACCCTAAGAACAATCTTAACTACGTAATATTCTTTAGTTTTTGCCAATTTACTATAGCCTTAATCTTCTTTAGATCTATGCTAAGTTGGCCTAGTTTAATAATAAATCTAACGAAATCGGTTTTCCTAGTAAAGAACTCGCATTTTTTAATTACTACTAGCATCTATTCTTCTTATAGTCTCTTTAAAACCCATTTAACGTATTCCCCGTATTCTTCCTTAATTATTAAGTAGATAATAATATTATTAAGATATACTATAATAAATTTATCTAANTNTTCTCNTAANANATTNTTAATNCGCTTCTAAAACGTTNCTAGTNCNTTTATAAGCCCNAATTNCATAACTAATGGTTTATANAGTCCTTCCTTTAACCTAAAGGCTGCCTTTTATTTATCGCCTTCCTTAATCCTAATCTAATAGTACGCCCATCTTAGATCTATCTTCGTAAAGATTTACGTATTGCCTATTCTATCTTAGATTTCGCTAATTAAGGGTAAAGGATATTTATTCTTCCTAGTAATGCTGTTTAACTATCTATAATTAATACACAGCCTTAGTTTACTATTTTTCTTTAGTACGAATAGTACTGGATATCCTACTAATAACTGCGATGGTCTAATATATCCCTTTTATAGATTTTCCTAGATAAACTCTTTTAGTGCTTTACCTTCTTCTTTAGTAAGCTTATAGATTGGAAAGAACTTTAAACTTATTTCTAGTTTTAATTCTATCTTATAGTTCTATACTATATACTCTAATAGCTTTTTATTTTCCGGTAACTATAGTTTCTTACTATACTTATGGTATCTCTTTAATATATAACTTAATCCTTTTTCTGTTTCCTTATAGGTTGCTCCCACTTAGTACTATACCAACTTAGCTTATTATTACATCTTATGGCGTTAAGTATCTTTAATATTAACTTAACCTATAATCTAATTAATCTTTAAATTATATTCCTGTAACTAAGGCATCCCTAATACTACCTTATCCCGTCCTAATAGTAGGATATTAAAAGACATCTCAATTTGTCTTCCTTTAATAGTTATCTAAATAGGTCCTATTTTAAGATTAATAATCCCTCCTCCGTAGGTTATTAGATCTCCTAAAATTATAACTAATAGGTAAGGTTTCTCCTTTTGTCTATAAGGTAATCCTATCCTTTTAACTACTACTAGCAAGATATAGTTCCTTATTGCTCTACTATCTATTAATGCCTTAAACTGTTAATCTTGCCATTTAACTTATAAATTTAGGTGCCGTCCTTAAATTCCTTTAAGGGTCTAAGGCTCTACTACTAGCTCCCTCTAGTCCCATAGGCCTCTACTTTTCCTAACTGTTAGCTGCTTAATCCTATTACACTTAGCTTATTCTTTAGCTAATGCCTAGTTTGCTTTTTATCTTTAATATACTATAAATACATATTTTCTAGGCATTTCTACTACTATTATCCGTCTAAGCATTCTTCCATAAGGAATCTTTCTGGTTAAAGTACTAAACTTCCTTCCTTTTAGACCTCTGCTAGATGCTATTTATACATATATTTAGCATTTCTATACTATCGCTCGTCTATTATCTAGTATATCCTTATAGGGTATTTCCGATTCTTTTTCTTTAAATTCTTATATATTTTATATATATTATCCACGCACGCAATCCATAATAACGTATAGTGTGCTAGGTACTTTAGGTTAACTCTTAACTTATTTTTATCCTTAAGTTTAAACCTCTATCGTGCTAATCTAAACATTACGACTTTATTTATAGGTATTAAGATACGTCTCTTACTTCTCTAGTCCTCTAAACGCTCCTTTAGATCCTTTAACATTATAATTAAGGCTCCTTTAATGTAAGTTATAGCCTTTTCTATAATTGGGTAGTTCTAGATAACTTTCTTATCTAACCATATATAGAAATCTTCCTACTCATCGTTATGCCTTTGCCTATACCACTTTTAATACAGCTGCTAAAGTATATACGGCTTATCCATAAGGAAGTATCTTCTTATTACTACGTCGTAATAGCCCTTTATATATCGTTCTTCGAACCTAGTTAAAATCCCTAGATCCTCTTTATCTTCCAGTTTAGTAAGCCACTTAGCTCTTAGTGTGCCTACTCTCGGCCTATTAGTAATTCTTTATACTAGCGCTCTATCCTTTATACGTCCTAATATGCTAGATCTCTTATCTAGTTTCTATTCTTGCTATGCGATAATTCTTTATCTAAACTCTTCTATAGTTTCCTTTGGTTTACGCCTTACGCTTTAATCCTTAAAGTCTTCTTGCTTCTTAATCTTGGTATTAACTTTTCAACCTTTAGTCTAAACAACGTGTTCTACTAGTAAATCTTCTAGGTCTATATATTCGTCTCCTAGTCTAATTACTATTTGCGCCGCAGATTCTTTAATCTATAAAAAAGCTCCTTGCCTCTTACTTATAGGTGTCCTAATTTATACTCCAAATTCTTAATCCCTTAGATTCTTTAATCCTAAGCTTGCTTCTAACTTAAGCTTAGCTCCAGCCTTAGTCTAACTAGGCTTACTTAGTATTTTTATCTCGTCTTAAGAGTCTTAAATCTCACTTATCTCGTCTTAAGAATCTTATACCTATAGGAATCTCTATCTTAAACTTATTCGTATATTCTTAAACTAAGCTACTACTCTACTCTATTGGTTTTCGTCTATTATAGGTCCTTAAGCTTACCTTATCTCGTCTTAAGAATCTTAGTCGTCTCTTATCTTGCTATAAGAATCTTAAGCCTTTGGCCTTTTGCCTTTATTAAGTACCAAAGTAGTTCGCTATCCTACTTCTCTTACATCTCGCGAAGCGATAGACATCATATTTAGTAGGGTTTTAATCCCTACTAATATTCCCTATTCTATAGTGGAATTATCCTCTACCTTTAGTATAATATCTTTAATGGCTACGTGTTCCTAGTAAACCGCTCTTATTACCTTATCGTTATAAAATGTTTCGCCTACGTTAAATTTATTATCCTTAATATCCAATCTACGAACTAGTTTATTAGTTCCTCTATATCCTATAGGTGCTAGCTCCTATAGCCAATAGCTTACGCCATACTTAGCGTCCTTATAAATTTAGTATGCGTTATTATAACAAAATGTAAAACTTCTAATTAAACATTCTTTTATTCCTCGTAGTATATTATTATCCCTCTATACGTATATATTATCTACTAGTCTTATACCTTTTACTATATAGTAACTCTACCCACTTTTATAGTCTTTAACGTAATAACTTTATTTTCTGCAATTTATATAAGCTCCTTTTTTAAACCATTTTTCTTGCTATAGAGTCCGCCTAAATATCTTCTGCTGTTAAGATCCCTAATTTGGCCTCTGCTTCTTAGACCTTTAATTACTTAATCCTTATCCTCTAGGTTTCTACGGTTATTTACTCTATCTCTTATAGGCTTCTTTAATACCACTTAGGTCTATTAGCTCTGCGCTATACTATAGTTTTTAACTTAGCTTCTATCGTTGCGTACTCTACGCCTTATACAACTATAGAACTCTATTCTAACCTTTCTTAGCCTATTCCCTTTAGTAGATCCAATTATTAATCTTAATTACCTAATTTATTAATTCCCTTAGGGTATCTACATCTTCCATTAGAATAATTACGTCCTAGACTTTAGCCTTAAGTCCCTATTTATACTGTGCTATAAGCGCCCTATTATTCCACTTAACTTATATTACTAGCGTCTAAAACTATATTATATACTTAATTACTAAAGTTCATTGCGTAATATTTTAGAGTTTTCTTTCTACTATAGTTACTGCCTCTAGGTCTCCAAATATTTATATAAGTCGCTTAACGAATCCATTCTAGCTTAAGAATATAAACCGTACCTCTTAATTTATAGTTGTTATTCCATTTGCCTAGATTTCTATTAGGTAAGGCTTAAACTATTTAAGTGCTTTTCCTATTAAGAACAATCCTATATATGCTATTTAATCTATAGGTATTACTAGCTTTACTCCTTCCTGTACTACCTTAAAGTATATTTACGTTAGAAATCCTTTAAGCTTTAATCTCTCTCCTAAGTACCTTTTAATTGATGGTAACTTAACCTTTACTACGCCTATCCCGTTAATCCTATTTTCCAACATTACATTATTTTCTGTTAACTAGTTAACTATCTCTTATAACTGTCCAACCATTATAGGTTGCTGTGAGTTAGTGTCTACTATACTGGTGTTATTACCTAACCTCAATATAGTTGCTGCCGTTAATGGCGTTGTAGTAGCTACTTTTAGTAGCATATTATTTAACTTCTTATATTAATACCGTAACTAGGTAGTAATTGTATAACAGAACCTTATAGCAGGAACTACAGTAGGCTCGTTATTAGGCTAGGTATATAGAAAATATAAGTATAAAAGTTAACAACGTAATAATAACTAGTGGAGTAGTTGCCTAATAGATTAACTCTAATTATATTCTAAGAATTACTATAAGGAAGGAACTATCTAGGTAGGGACTAAGGGTCCTTAAATATACAACCGTACTCCTATAAAATCCTTCTTATATATAATATACGTCTTATATATAAGGTACGTGAGTTCCTCTCGTTCCTTGCGTTTAATACGTAGCATATTATGTAACCTCGGCTACTATTTCTCGTCATATGGTTCTACCGGCTCTATCCTAGACCGTGCCTGAATTAACCAACTAGCTTCTTCCGTCTCTTCTCCAAGTAGTCGTAACATTGTACTTAAAGCGTCCGTAACATCTTAAAATATAATTATAATTAATTTATTAAATACTTACTTTACTAGTTTAAGCTTATTGTTTTATATTTATCTATATACCTAACCTATTAATACGTCCACTGTAGTATTTCCTACGGGGCTTTGTTATACCGGGCCTACTCGTACGAAAGTAAGAATATCCGACTCTACCCCTTTACTACCTTTTTCGAAAGTGCTGTGAAAATAAGCGAGCCACCTGTACGCATATACTTGTTTTTAAAAACGCTTCTATCCCTTAACCCGCCAAAATTCGTCCACACGTTATCGACAAGGATTTACCAATTAAATCAATGCCATGCTCAGGAATATACAACTAATGTAGAGAGGTTCGAAATCGAGCAACGGCCAAGGCTCCGGGGGAGGCTTTTTTGAGACACGATTTGGTTGAACGTTATATTGAGTCGGCTGAACAAGGTCTATATCACTGGAAGTACAATTAGAAGGCATGGTTTGATCAGCCTATGCGCGTTGTTCTGATCCTGGTGTTCTGCACGGACAGCTTTCTTTGTGGACGTTCGCGATAACTACTAAAAAAAGTCTTATTTTGTACAACTAGTAGATAGAACTATAAAATAGATACTGCCTTGTAATTTTAGGTACGTAGCAGCTTAGTAGATAATATAGTGATAGAGCTTTTAGGGGTAGTTAGTATTTAGAGGCTGAGGGTACACTAGGCTTGTGGAGATGTTGATTTATTGAGAAGCGGAATTACGGCTCCAGGAATTTGGTAGGAGGAATTCTTGATGTTGTAGCTTATGAAATATAAATGATTCACAGAGCTAAACCTGGTCTGCCTTTGCTAGACTAGTGAGAGATGTCGCGGTCGTTTAATGTAGTTTAACATGGAAAAGCTTCTCCTTCCTGCTCCATATCATTCCGTGCTCAAGCCCAATCACGAGACAGGGGCCGTATTACCTCGGCGATGACGATGCAATACACTAGATTGCGATACTTCCGCTCTCCGTATCCCTTCCAGATATATCAACAGATTAAGCGCTTCATCCTACCAGACTTTGTATCCGTCAATCGGCTTTTACCCGTATCCATTCCTCCACCTCTGTATTTGTCTCTATATACACTCCTAGCTGTCGGGCGTCTGGACCGTGGAACCCCAAATTCACCATGGGCAAGTCCCCCTCGAAAGCCGAACCCAAGGTCTTGCCTATCCTCCCTCTTACCAGTCCCTCTGTGCTTCTCCCAGGAGTCACACTTCGTGTTCCCATCACCAACCGTGCCGATGTCACCGCCGTCCTCGCCAAGATCTACTCACGCGCTACGACCGCAAAACCAGATGCCACCATCACGGTCGGTTGCGTGCCGCTAAACTCGACTCTGGTCAGCAAAAATGGGAAACTGCTGTTGGATGAAGGAGATGGGGATGCGAGAACCAAGGGAAAGGCAGTTTATGAGAGTGATCCAGTCGTCGCGAAGAATAAAGATCTCTTTGGGTTTGGGTGTGTGGCAAAGGTGTCTGGGGTGCAGGGACGGCGGCAGGGCGAACTAGCGTTGGTAGTAGAGGGGCTGGGCAGGTTTAGGATTGAGAAGATACTGCAGGAGAAACCGTATTTTGAGGGGATGATTGAGGTGGTCGAAGATCAAGGTATGTGATCCCTTCTATAATATCTGCCCGAGCATTCGAGGAATATGGGAGGATGATAGAATGCATAATGGGATAAAACTATAGTAACGGAGAATTTGAATGGGCATTGGCTATGATAAGCTAACGGTTGGAAAGTAGTCAATGCCTCGAATACGGAGGTTGCAGAACTCTTCCAGCATTTAAAGCAGCTTTCTCGCGAGCTCCTTGCACTAGTTCGCCTCTCCTCCATCCTTCCCCGCAGCCCATCCGTCTCACTATCCCCCATCGTCGCACGTAGGCTAGAACTCTATATCGCGCGCAAGAACATTGGAGAAGCAGGTTCTTTGGCAGACTTCATGGCGAATGTTGTTGACTGCACACACGAGGAGAAATTGAGAATACTGGCTGCGTTAGATGTAAAGGATAGATTGGAACGAGTAATTGAGGTGTTGCAGAGGCAGATCCAAGGGATCCAGGGAAGCACGAGGATCACAGTATCATCAAGCACTTCACCAAGCGGAACATTTGATATAGACCGTCTAAGGAAATTGCAACAAGAGGCACTGCTTAGGAGAGGCACGAATGGACTCCCCGGTGGTATACCTCCAGGTTTCCTGGGCTTCCCTGGAGGAAATCAGGGCGGTGAAGAAGTCAATGAGCTGGACGAATTAAAAAAGAGGTTGGAGGAGGCGAAACTGTCACCCGAGGCAGATAAAGTGGCGCAAAGAGAATTACAGAGACTCCAGAAGATGAATCCGGCGCAGGCGGAGTATCAGGTTTGCCGAAATTATCTAGAAAATCTAGCAGAGATTCCGTGGAGTAAGACGACGGAGGATCGTCTCGATGCTGCCACTTTGGCACGGGCAAAGAAACAGCTTGATGATGATCATTATGGGCTGGAAAAGATCAAAAAAAGATTACTGGAATATCTGGCGGTCCTAAAATTGAAACATGCGGCGAATGCTGACCTCGATTTGCAAATTAAGCAGTTGACCGCTGCTGCTACTGGTGCTAAAAATGAGAAAAAGGAAGATGAAGCAGAGAAACCCACCTCAAAAGAGCCGGGGGAAGCAGAATTAAGACTACTAGAGAAGAAGCGTATGGTTGACAAATCCCCTATTCTCCTCCTCGTAGGTCCTCCGGGAACAGGCAAAACAAGTCTCGCTAAGTCTGTGGCCGCTGCACTTGGACGCAAATTCCACCGCATCTCTCTCGGTGGTGTACGAGACGAGGCTGAAATCCGCGGACATCGACGAACGTACGTAGCTGCGATGCCTGGACTCATTGTTAATGGGCTGAAAAAGGTTGGCGTCGCAAACCCAGTCTTCCTGCTCGATGAAATTGATAAGCTAGGCATGAGCAACTTCCACGGCGATCCGAGCGCTGCGATGTTGGAAGTGTTAGATCCGGAGCAGAATCACACATTCACCGATCATTATGTCAATATTCCCGTTGATTTAAGCAAAGTACTTTTCATCGCCACCGCTAACTCTCTTGATACAATTCCGCCTCCTCTCCTTGACCGTATGGAGATGATCCAGCTATCCGGATACACTACTCTCGAAAAACGCCACATTGCAACCCGACATCTGCTCCCCAAGCAAATCACTACTAATGGCCTTGCCTCTGACCTTGTGCAATTCACTCCGGAGGTTCTAGACAAGATCATAGCTGCTTACACCCGTGAGTCTGGCGTGCGCAACCTCGAGCGCGAGATAGGCTCCGTCTGCCGCTCTAAAGCCGTTGAATATGCTTCCGCAAAGGACACAAATTCACTAACCGCATATAACCCGGTCGTATCTCTAGCCGATCTCGATACCATCCTCGGGATTGAGCGCTTCAGTGAGGAACTCGCGGAGCAGCACTCACGACCCGGCGTTGTTACTGGCCTGGTCGCTTACAGCACTGGTGGGCAAGGTAGCATCCTCTTCATCGAAGTCGCCGATATGCCTGGGTCAGGTCGCGTACAGCTGACTGGAAAGCTGGGCGATGTGCTGAAAGAGAGTGTAGAGGTTGCCTTGACATGGGTGAAAGCTCATGCATACGAACTGGCATTAACGCACTCGCTAGAGGAAGATATCATGAAGAATCGCAGTATCCATGTGCATTGCCCAAGCGGCGCAATCCCCAAAGACGGACCTAGCGCTGGGCTGGCGCATACTATTGCCCTTATCTCACTGTTCAGCGGAAAGCCGGTCCCGCCAACTTTGGCTATGACTGGTGAGGTGAGCCTGAGGGGGAGAGTCTTGCCGGTTGGTGGGATCAAGGAGAAACTCATTGGGGCGTTGAGGGCTGGGGTGGAGAAGGTGTTATTGCCAGAGGGAAATAGGAAGGATATTAGGGATATACCCATTGAAGTGCTCGAGGGATTGCAGATTGTGCATGTTGCCCACATCTGGGACGCGCTGAGGTGTGTGTGGCCTGAGGCGAGTTGGCCAGGAGAGAGGAGATGGGGCGCTGGTGGTTTTGAGAGTAGATTGTAGAGTGCCAGCGAGCCTTATGTGTTTGGACTCAATCTTAGGATGAGGTGTGCATGCGTTTGAGGAGCTTTTTCGGGGACATTAACAGATCCGTGTAATATTGAAGTGCTTATTAGAGTTTCTAATGGTATTTGTCTCACGTTAGGGAGCTAATAGTGATGAAGGCTAGGATAGGGTGTCTTCTTACTTCCCTACTCCAACTCTAACCTATGCACATGGCTAAGAGCAATTACGAATATTCTAATTCTTCTAGTTCCTTTTAAACTAACACCAGCATCACGTTTTAACTTCGTATAATTGGTCGGAACGGCCTTTATAATTCCTCTATACTATAGCACTAAACCTTACTGTATAGAATCTTCACTATGTTATTCCTAGAGGTAATAGGTACGTGCAAGCCGCTGAAACAATTTACAGTGATCCGCAAAAGATCGCCAAGCCCACGTACAACCCGCATCGCACCCCACTAAAATTTGTATGAGGTTTAATGCTAGCTATTAAAGACCTAGCAAATGTTAGTAAATAGCCGTAAGTAGCTTAAAATAAAGTTTAAGTTTAGCTTAATTAATAATTATATAGGACCTTTTGTGTTTTCTATGGCTTCTAACAGACGTAATAAGCTAGCTAAACTGCCGACCTGCGTATTAAGGCGTCCTTCTAAAATATTAAAGAAGCGCTCCCATTTAATATCGACGCCCTTTATACCGGCAGTTAAGAAAGCAAGACCTAGGGCAGCGCCTTAGCCTCCTACACGTGTTTCCCCGCCTCTATACCCTAAGAGTATTACCGTTTACGCCATTACCCCCGGCGTTTACCTAGCCTTTAATAGATATAGATGCAGAGGATAATAACGAGGAAGAGAAGGAGGTAGAGGACGATAAGATAGAGGAGCCGCCGCCGCCGCTAATAGTACGTTTTATAAGTATATAGAAGGTATTTAATAAAAAGGATATTCTATCTAGGACTTAATTAGTAATATTAAATTAGATTATACTCTACCTGATTATAATTAAGGTTTAGAGGGGAAAGCTTCTAAGAGATCTCTTATTATAAAGTTTAAAGTCTAGTAGCTTAAGGCGATTGCCTTATATAAGAACGCGCGGGCTTATAATTTCTATTAATAGTAAATTAATAACTATAAGGACCCTTAGTAGGCGGTTAAGATTATAAAGAAGTAGTATTTACGCTAGCTATTAAAATCCTTAAGGCTTAACTTTATATTAAGTTTAGTTAAGGAAAAAAAGGTAATTCTAGTAATACCGATACCTATATTAAATTAGCAAGTAAGTAATATATTAGGAGAAAAAAGGACTGCTATATAAGCTTAACTTAATAATTTACCTAAGCTATTTACCGCTAAGGAGGACGCCGGTAATTACGTCCCTAAGATAGTTTATAGGTAGTCTTATTTAAATAAGCACTATAGTAACTATTCTATATCGTATTAGCGTAATAGTTAATTATTAACCATACTAGATTATATCCTCTACTATTATCCTATTAGCTTAGAAAATCTAATATATTAGAACTATAAGCTATTAAAGGGAGAGTTTACTATAGATTAGCCTTTATAGAATATTATTATTTAGCTTATAAACTAGAAGAAGAAAGGCCGTAAAAGTAATAAGATAAAGTAGTTAAAGAAAAAGGATAATACTATTAACAGTCTTAGCCTTAACCTTAGCTCCCTATATACCCTCTACACTACCCTTTATATCTATATTTAATAGTTAACTAGCCTTATAATTCTAGCCCTATTTAGTTAAAGATAAACCTAGTTAAGCTACTTAAATTCTTCTTTAGATAGCTTATTAACTAGCTAGAGTTTAATAATAAGTAGTAAAGGGAGATTCTTAAGCTAATTAAGGTAAGGTTAGTAGAGGAGATATAGAATATTAATATATTAAAGGCGTTAAAAAGGGAGTATAAAGGTATAACTAATAAGATATAGGAGGCGTATAAGTTTAAGATATGAATATTAGTAGGGATAAGAGGTAAGATCTCTACTTTTAAGCTATTAAGGTAGTAGATAGATTTAAACTATATATCCTATATAACAAAGCATTATAGGAAATACTACGGTAGACTTGTTAATGGGCTAGGTATATAGGTATAGGTTAAGTTAACAAATAAATATAACTAGTAGAGTAGGTTGCCTAATAGATTAACTCTAATTATATTCTAAGATTTACTATAAAGAAGAGAATTATCTACGGTAGGGACTGTAGTCCTTTTAAATATATAATACTACGCCTAAGAAATGTACTAAGTACGTTAGTATGTTAGTATATCGCGTTTATATATTCCTATATTCCTACGTTCCAAACTTATAACATAACTAGCTATATAACTTAACTACCCCTTATTTTATAGCTTAATTAATTCTAGCGCCTCCCGTACTATCTTAACTAACCTATATATATCTCTTCTTAGTAGTGCTACTACTGTTAATATAAGGTCCGTAACACCACCCCCCTCCTCTCTATCTTCGTCCTTAAAGATATCTTCTATCTCTAAGTTATTTATTAAAGGTATAGTATTCCTATCTTTAATTTAATAAATTTCATTATTCCTAATACCTCCTATTAAATACTCTATATCTAATTATTATAACTAGCTAGTAACTATAATTCCCTTACTTAGTAAAGTTATACTATCCTATTTTTAGTATATATTACAATTATAGCTCTATCTAATTGCTAACCTTCTTCCTATACTAAATATACGTAAGCGAATATATGGTTATCCTATAACGTTTAATCTATCTCTAACGTTAAGTATACGCGTCTTATTATTCTTTATAACTATTTAGTTCCTTATTTAATTTACTTTAGGGTTTTATATATTAGTAGCGGCTAAAAAACTAAAGGGTAAGCTAGCCAAGGCCCTTTTTAAAGTTTAACGCCGTTTTAATAAGGCGTTTTAGGCCCTAATGGCTTAACTAAATACTTATACCCGCCTAAGCCATCTAATAAAAGTTTATAAAAAAGTATGCTTAAAGGAGTTACGTCTTACCGAATAAGGTTTAGCCGATCTTAAGGCTAAAAAGGCTAAAAAGGATTCTAATTAAGAAGAGGCGGAAACAACTTATACGCTAGTAGTAGATCCCCTAAATAATCTAGCTCATCTGTTACCTTTAACTAATCCCTTTATTTTTAGCTTCTTCTTAATATTACCTAACCTATTTTCTTTTAATACTCTTATACCTTTCCTATAGCGTTCTTTAGGTTCTATAATAGTTTTTAAATAGTCTTATTATAGCCTATCTACTTAACTTTATACTATATTTTATCGTCTATATTCTTATAACTAATAATCTTTAAAACTTGCTATTTGTCTTCTTCTTATCCTCTATATATATTTACTTTATAAACTAATAGCTTAGCATCTCCATATACTGGCTCTAGCATTGCGATATACTATATAGGGTAAATCTTTATCTTTACTAGGAAGCTAAGTCTATATATAACTTCTAAAATCTTAGCTATAATTTTAAATAGTCCTAGTCTAACATAGTCTAACTTTTTACTTAGTTATTAACTCTTAAAATTTTTATGTAATAGCTATACTTTATCCCCCTCCTTTAGATCTAGTTCCTTAGATCTCTTAGCATTATAGTACTTTTTTTTATTATCTTTTTTAATACTAATTTGGCTATGCTATAGAGGTCTTTATAAAGATTTATTAACGTCTCTATTTTTTATTTAGCTATACTGCTTATTTTCTTTACTTATTATAGTAATAATAATATTATAAGCTTATATCTGTAATTTGCCCAAAATAGTAATATCCTTACACCTTTCTATAGTGCTGTATTATATAGAAACTATATAACTAGTAATAGTAATACCTAATTATTCTAGTATTTAATTTAATCTTTTTATCTACCTATCTATCTACGAATAATACGCGGTAGAAGTTACTGCTCTAACTCCTTATTCCGCTAAGAATACTTCTTAAAATACTACTATAAATCTTTATTAGTACTCTGTGTCTTATAAACACTTCTTTTATATAGATTTTAGCGATATCTTCTGCTAAGATTTCTTCTATATATGCTATAAAGTAGCCCTACTTAGTTAACTTGTCTACTAGTATAAGGATTACGTTATACTCCTATCCAGCAATAGGATCTTTTAACTTTAGCAACTTTATAATAAAGTCCTATAATATAACTTCCTATAGTCTTTCTAGTATTTTAATAGGTTGTAGCCCTCCATATAGCTTATGCCTTATTAGTTTATTCCTTTAGCAGTCTAGATATTCCCTTATAGTTTCTCTTACTAAGCTTTAAATTCCTTAAATAATATACTCCTCCTAAAGTCTTAACATTAGCCCTATAGCTCTATTATATCCTTATATTATTCCCTAATAGAAATCCTTAATAAATTCCTTTGTAATACTCTTAAGCATATATATTACTTTTTAATTTTTATATTACTCTAAGTCTAAATCCTTATTCTATACTTCTTAGATCTTTTCCGCCTAATTACTCTCTAACAAATTATATTCTTAGGTTATGGCGATCTTTAGGTAATTATATCTAATTAATTTATCCTTATCCTTTCGCAACATTGCTCCTAATGGTTTTTTATTATTCTATAGTTTAGCTTTTCTACTTAGTGCGTCTGCCCTTATAATTTTAGTGCCTTTAGTATATTAAATCTTAAAATAGTATTTTATAAGCATTTCTGCCTATCTAACTTGTTTTTAATTAAGTTCATTTATTATTAGGAACTCCGTTAGGTTCTTATAATCTATTTTAACTATAAATAGTTTATCTATGCCTTATAAGAATACTATCTATTTTTTAAGTGCTATACTTATACCTAATAACTCCTTATTATAGGTATTATAGTTTAGTTTTAGTAGTATTATCTTCCGGCTATAGTATACCACTTGGTGCTATATATTCTTATATTTTTATAATAAGTTTACTCCTAGCGTAAAGTCTAATATATTTATTTCCATAACTGTTTCTAATCCTAGTTAGTAGATCTTAAAGATTGGCTCTTAGGTAAATAACTCCTTAAGTTCCTTAAACAACTCCTTTTACTTATATTTCTATACCTATAGTTCCTCTTTCTTTATAAGCCTAGTAAATAATTTAATGTTTTTTAAACACTATATTATAAACCTTCTATAGTAGTTACAAATCCTTAAAAATAACCTTAACTATATTATATTCTCTAGTTTTTGCTAACTTACTACAGCTTTAATCTTCTTTAGGTCTATACTAATATAACCTAGTTTAATAATAAATCTAACAAAATTAGTCTTCTATATAAGGAACTCGCATTTCTTAATTACTACTAACATCTATTCTTCTTATAGTCTCTTTAAAACCCATTTAACGTGTTCCCTATATTCTCCCTTAGTTATTAAGTAGATAATAATAATATTAAAGTATACCATAATAAATTCATTCAAGTGTTCTTCTAATATATTATTAATCCGCTTTTAGAACGTCGCTAGTATATTTATAAGTCCGAATTATATAACTAATAGTTTATATAGTCCTTCCTTTAACCTAAAGGCTACCTTTTATTTATTGCCCTCTTTAATCCTAATCTAATAGTATACCTATCTTAGATTTATCTTTATAAAGATTTATATATTACTTATCCTATTTTAGATTTTGCTAATACTGTTTAACTGTCTATAGTTAATATATAGCCTAAGTTTTCTATTTTTCTTTGGTATAAATAGTACTGGATAACCTACTAATAATTATAATAGTCTAATATATCCCTTTTATAAGCTCTCCTAGATAAACTCTTTAAGTGCTCTTAACTCTTCTTTAGTCAGCTTATAGATTAAAAAGAACTTTAGACTTATTTCTGGTTCCAATTCTATTTTATATTTCTATACTATATACTTTAATAGCTTTTTACTTTCTAGGCTCTATAACTTTTTGCTATACTTATAGTATCTTTTTAGTATATAAGATAACCCTTCCTCAGTTTCCTTATATATTGCTCTAACTTAGTTACTATACGCCTCTTACGTTATTAAGTATTTCTAATATTAACTTAACCTATAACCCAATTAATCTTTAAATTATATGCCTATAACTAAGGTATTTCTAGTACTGCCTTATCTTGTCCTAATAGTAGGATATTAAAAGATATCTTAATTAGTCTTCCTTTAATGGTTATCTAAATAGGTTCTGTTTTAAGATTTATAATACCTCCTCTATAGGCTATTAGATCTCCTACCTTTAGGAACGTATTAGGTATAACGAAGCCTTATAGAAAATACTACGGTAGACTTGTTAATGGGCTGGGTATATAGGTATAGAATAGTTAACAACGTAAATATAACTGGTGAAGTGGTTACCTAATAGATTAACTCTAATTATATTCTAAGATTTACTATAAAGAAGAGAAACTATCTATAAAGACTGTGTGTCCTTAAATATATAACTCCTCCCTATAGTAAAGGGTTTAGTATATCGGTATATTAGTACATCGGTACGTCGCGTTCCTATATTCTAAACTTATAACGTAACTAGTTATATAACTTAGCTACCCTTTATTCTATAGCTTAATCGGTTTTAGCGCCTCCTATACTATCTTAACTAACCTATTTATATCTATCCTTAGTAGTTATACTACTGCTAATATAAGGTCCGTAATACTATCCCCCTCCTCTTTATCTTCGTCCTTAAAGATATCTCCTATCTCTAAGTTGTCTATTAGAGGTATGGCATTCCTATCTTTAATTTAATAACCTTTATTATTCCTAATACCCCCTATTAGATCTTTTACGTTTAATTATTATAACTAGCTAGTAACGTTTATTCTTTCCCTTAGTAAAGTTATACTATTCTATTCTCGTTATATAGAGAAGAAGTTAGTATATATTGCGATTATAGCTCTATCTAGTTATTAACCTTCTTTCTATGCTAAATATACGTGAGCGAATATATGGTTATTATATAATATTTAATCTATCTTTAATGCTAAATATATACGTCTTATTATTCTTTATAATTATCTAGTTCCTTATCTAATCTCCTTTAGGGTTGCGCGTATTAGTAGCGGCTAAAAAACTAGAGAGTAAGCTAGCCGAGGCCCTTGCTAAGGTTTAGCGTTGTTCTAATAAGGCGTCTTAGGCTCTAAAAGCTTAACTAGATATTTATACTTGCCTAAGCCGTTTAATAAAGGTCTATAAAAAGGTATACTTAAAAGAGCTTTACTTAATAGATTAAGGTCTATCTAAACTTAAGGCTAAGAAGGCTAAAAAGGATTCTGTTTAAAAAGAGGCGGAAATAGTTTATATACTAGTAGTAGATCCCTTAGATAATCTGGCTCGTCTATTACCTTTAACTAATCCCTTTATCTTTAGCTCCTTTTTAATATTACCTAACCTATTTTCTTTTAATACTCTTATATCTTTCCTATAGTATTCTTTAAATTTTATAGTAGTTTCTAGGTAGTTTTATTATAGCCTATTTACTTAACCTTATACTATATTTTATTATTAATATTCTTATAACTAATAATTTTTAAAACTTACTATTAATTTTTTTCTTATCCTCTATACATGTCTACTTTATAAATTAGTAGCTTAATATTCCTATATACTGGCTTTAGTATTACAATATACTATATAGGGTAGATCTTTATTTTAGCTAATAGGTTTAACTTAAATATAACTAGTAAAATCCTCTATATAATTTTAAAAGGTCCTAGTCTAACATAGTTTAACTTCTTACTTAGTTGTTAACTTTTGAAATTTTTGTATAGTAGCTATACTTTATCCCCCTCCTTAAGATCTAGTCCCTTAAATCTTTTAGCGTTATAATACCTTTTTATTTTATTTTATACTGACTTTACTAACTCTATAAGGTCTATATAAAGATTTATTAATATCTTTATTTTTTCTTTAGCTATACTACTTGTTTTCTTTACTTATTATAGTAATAATAATATTCTTAGCTTATATCTATAATTTGCCTTAAATGGTAATATACCTATTTCTTTTTATAGTGTTGCATTATATATAAACTATATAACTAGTAATAACAATACCTAATTATTCTGTGTATAATTAATATAATATCTTAGATACTATTCTAGCGTCTAATTTAATCTTTCTATTTATCTATCTATCTATAGATAATATATAGTAAAAGTTACTACTTTAACTCCTTATTCTATTAAGAATACTTTTTAAAATACTGCTATAAATCTTAAATCTCTATCTAATATAATCTTATTTAGTACTTTATATCTTATAAACACTTCTTTAATATAGATTCTAGCGACATTTTTTACTAAGATTTCTTCCGTATATACTATAAAGTAGCCCTATTTAGTTAACTTGTCTACTATTACTAAGATTATATTATACTCTTATCTAGTAATAGAGTTTTTTTTATAACTTTAGTAACTTAATAATAAAGTTCTATAATATAACCTCCTATAATCTCTCTAGTATTTTAATAGGTTATAGCCCTCTATATAGCTTATGCCTTATTAGTTTATTTTTCTAGCAATCTAAATACTCTTTTATTACTTTCCTCGCGATATTCTAGATTTTATTAATAATATATTCTTCCTAAAGTCTTAATACTAAGCCTGTTGCTTTATTATATCCCTAAATTATTCCCTTATAGAAATCTTCTACAAAATACTCTGCTATCCCTTAACCCGTTAATTTGGGTCCGTAGCTTATCGATAAGCGCCAGCCAATTAGATCAACTAGATTCGACAGCCGTGCTTAGATGTTTAAAGCCTTTAATATTGCTTAATTCTTACACAAAATCTCTATATAGGCTTATCCTTTAGAGTTTAGTCGCTTAATATGAGGCTGCTAGCAGGCGTCGTTCCTGCAGAATGGTATCTTGTAGATACTACAGCCAAATCAAGTCCTTGGAGCACGCCCACGCCTTTCTTATTCCTTACTATCTCGTGGCTTCCGTGTAGTATTTGGTGATAGATCCAATAGAGCCTTCCTTCCTCCCTGTCGCTCTACCTAAGTATATCTACTAGCCTCTACGTAGGCTGAGCAGTTAACGTCCTTATTGGACAGCTTAATTAACTAGTATAGCTATATAGGAACCTATATAATATCGTCCGTACCGCGTTGCGGGGGTAGGGCGTTAAGTTTGGGAGCCTTCCATTTTTAGTAAAGGTGCATAGATCGCTTAAATAAGGCGTTGCGGAGGTTAATTCGGAACTGCTTATGGCCGTTATAACAGCCTTCGCGATAATTAGTAGAACGGTAGGAGGACAGAAGGAAGCAATTGCTAATTACTATATTAAGAAGGAAGTATAATAGAGGCTTCTAGGTCTGCCTATAGATCCTCTATGTTATAAAATACTGTTGTAATTAATTTATAATATCCACACTACATATATAGTGATTGTAGTAGAAAATGAAGGTAGAAATAAGCAACTACTTCTATACCTTATTACTAAAGACCTTCCGAGTCTGTCCGGCGCCGCTAGAGGTAAGGGTAGGTTATTTTTATAGGTCCTTAATCTTCTATTAACCTAGCGATGTATAATATTATTAGGTTTTAAGCCTAAGAGTTAAATTATAGAACTTACCGTTATTAATAGTACTTATAAAAAGTACTATATTAGCGTCCTTTTAAGTAAACTCTATTACCTAGCTATTTTTGGAAAGCTTACTATATAATTCTCCCCATAGAATTTAAGCCGCGTGGGTTAATTTAAGGTCTACGGAGGCAGCGGCCAAAAGTTCCTGGCCCCCCCCCTGTGTGCGCTAGCCTTTAGTGGCTTAATGTGGCGTAAGAGATGCTTGGCGCGCATCGCGGGGTCGTGGCGTACAAAGCTCTCCTCTTAATACTATACTCTATAAACTTTTAAAATCCATCAAATCCTTATTATATCTTACTGTTTATAATAGGTAACTTATATAAGAGCTTAGGCCCTTACTATAAAGATTTACGGTAGTATAAATATTAATATTTAAGCCGCTATTAGAATAAGCGTCTCCGGCATTAAATTACACTAGCAGTAGCAGCTAAGAGCGCTGCTGGCGCTGCCCTTACTACTATCTTCGCGATACAAGAAGCTTATAAAATATCTTAAGAACTACCCTAAGAGCCTCTAGAGCCACCCCCCAAATCACCTCCCAAACTACTATAAGCTCTACCTCCAGAGCTACGATAAAACCCACAACGGCACCTGCTAATCAAGCTACTTAATATAATGTTTATTAAGCCCAAGCAAGAGCCATAACGGCAGCAGGAGCCACAGCAGCAGCAGGCTAAGTCATTAAAAGGAAAGAAGCCACGGTAAGGTGGTGGACGAGGTGCTAGACGAGGTGCTGGACGACGTACTAGACGAGGTGCTGGACGAGGTGCTGGACAAGGTGGTAGGCGAGGTAGTAGGCAGAAGCAGTAATCCTATATATCACCACCACACCAGGTGGCTATTATAATGTCATATATCTACACTCTCGTCGTAAAGAGCCAAAATCCATCTTCTATACTAGCTTCCTTCCTAATTCGGAACGCCAAGAAAGTAGTTTTGTGGCTTATTGGTGGCGTATTTATGGCGCAAGGGGGCCAGGAACTTTTGCCCGCTGCCTCCGTATAAGCCTCTGGCTTATTTGCTTAGTAGGCACCTTCTTCTTCTTAACCCTTTCTTTTATAGTTATAGCTATCTTAATATCGCCTTTAAGGTCCCCCTGTTCCTTACGCTGTGTTTTAGTTATATAAACAGTTCCTACACCTCTAATACTAAGGCCTCGTAGTTATATAAAAAGCTTAACGCTTATAAATAGATTATCGAGCTAAATGATGTGTTGTTTAGGTGGGTAGAGGCGCTTATCTGTTTTGGCGTCTTTTTATAGGAGTAAATTAAGAACTACCACCTGCGTCTTTAAAAAGCCTTTATTAAGAAAAGACTTATCTAAATTAACTAGGCCCTTCTTATTACCTTTAGCGTGCTATATAAAGTCTAATATATAGTCCTCGTTTGCTAAAATCTATATCTTAAAGCCTTTTAGTATAGGTTTAGATGGAATATTAATAATCTTAGGTGCGCGACCCATAAAGCGTTAAATCGTCTTATTAACGGTAAGGTATGTTTTAGGCGTGTAGAGCTTCCTATAGGTAAGCCGAATATAATTAGTAAGCTCGCTAACTCTATTAAATATAGATTTAGGTGTTATATTATCCTTTGGCCATGGTAGTAAGGCTTGAAAGTAATAATTAAGCTGCTAAAATTGGACGATTGAAATATACTTTTTAATAATATGCTCTGTTCTATGGGTGTCTAAATCCTTCTAGTAATCCTTAATGCACGATTCTATGGTAATATCTATATAAATAAGCACACTAAAGTACGCGTACAGTTCCTCCTTGCATATTGGCTGCTATAGGCGTGTATGCTTATTTTCCTTATACGACGGATAGAGCTCCGCGTGCTTATTCGTCTACTCTACAAGCTTATTTAAAATATCCTCTGTAAAGAATAAGCTAAATAGCTTATAAGGATTATATGGATCAACGTCTAAGGGGAAGTTTGGTAAGCTATAGTTGTCCCAATTATTAATATAAAGAGGCTTAAAATAAGGCAGCGGCTAGGGCTTCGGAGGTAATATTTTGGCTATCTTATTTGGTGGAACGTTATATTAAGTCTTCTAAATAAGATCTGCATTAAGTCTAGCATGATTGCAAGGTATAGTGGTGGTGTAATTAATGGTTGAATTTTATATAGAATACGCGTAGTCTTGGTCCTGGTGTTTGTGTATAGACCATATACTCTACGGACCCCGATGGGTTAAGGGATACTCTTTAGGATATACTTCGCTTCTTAATTTTTGTATATATCTATCTATAGATCTTCTAGCTATGCTTTTAGAATTCTCTATACTTAAAAGCTCTTTAGTATCTTATAGACTCTTTCTAGTTTATTATCCTCTTAAGTTACTACTAGCTTAGGGTAATTATATCTAATTAATCCGTCTTTATTTCTGCGTAGTATTACTCCTAATAGTTTTTTATTATTTTATAGTTTAGCTTTTTTACTTAATATATTTACCCTTATATTCTTAGTTCCTTTAGTATACTAAATCTTAAAATAGTATTCTGTAAGTATCTCTACCTATTTAACTTATCTATAATTAAGTTCTTTTATTATTAGAAACCCCATTAGGTTCTTATAATCTATTTTAACTATAAATAGTTTCTCTACACCTTATAAAAACGCTCTTTATTTTTTAAGTACTGCAACTATACCTAATAATTCTTTATTATAGATGTTATAGTTTAACTCTAGTAGTATTATCTTTTAACTATAGTATATTACTAGGTGCTAAGCGTCCCTATACTTTTATAGTAAATATACTCCTAGTATAAAGTTTAATAAATTTATTTTTACAACCATATCTAGCCCTAGTTAGTAGATCTTAAAGATTAGCTTTTAGGTAAATAAGTCTTTAAGTTTTTAGAATAGCTTCTCCTGTTTATTTCCCTATAACGTACTTTATAAGCGAGTCGCGTATATAAGGAAGTCGCGCACTACAAAACCCCACCAAAATCGCGATTTTTTGACCCTAGTAAAATCAACCAATTCTTAATAATAATTAATGCAAATTTAATAGCAGCCTATTAATGTAATAACTAACTTATATTAGAAGTATTGGAAATCTTATATAAGCGGAAGTANGTTAAATANNAAA
>NW_027137587.1:1832872-1835989 GCF_001692895.1 Cenococcum geophilum 1.58
TTTNNTATTTAACNTACTTCCGCTTATATAAGATTTCCAATACTTCTAATATAAGTTAGTTATTACATTAATAGGCTGCTATTAAATTTGCATTAATTATTATTAAGAATTGGTTGATTTTACTAGGGTCAAAAAATCACGATTTTGGTGGGGTTTTGCAGTGCGCGACTCCCTTATATACGCGACTCGCTTGTAAAGTACGTTACCTATAGTTTCTCTTTCTTTATAAGCCTAGTGAACGGTTTAATATTCTTTAACTACTATGCTATAAACCTTTTATAGTAGTTATAAAACCCTAAAAATAACCTTAACTACGTTATATTCTCTAGTTCTTACTAACTTACTATAGCTTTAATCTTCTTTAGGTCTATACTAATATATCCTAATTTAATAATAAATCTAATAAAATTAGTCTTCCTAGTGAAGAACTTATATTTCTTAATTACTACTAGCATCTGTTCTTCTTACAGTCTCCTTAAAACCTATTTAATGTATTCTCCGTATTCTTCCTTAGTTATTAAGTAGATAATAATATCGTTAAGNTATACTATAATAAACTNATTAAGNTGTTCTNNTAATACNCTATTAATTTATTTCTAAAANGTTACTAGTNNATTTATTAACCCGAATTATATTACTAATAGTTTATATAGTCCTTCCTTTAACCTAAAAGCTACTTTTTATTTATCGCCTTCTTTAATTCTAATCTAATAGTACGCTTATCTTAGATCTATCTTTATAAAGATTTATATATTACCTATATAATCTTAGATTTTGCTAATTAAGGGTAAAGGATATGTAACGAAACCTTGTAGTAAGTACTACAATAGGCTTATTATTGGGCTAGGTATATAGGTAATGCAAATTAAAGTTAACAATGTAATAATAACTAGTAGAGTAGTTGCCTAACAGATTAACTTTAATTATATTCTAAGAATTACTATAAGGAAGGAATTATCTAGGTAGGGATTAAGGGTCCTTAAATATATAACCGTATTCCTATAAAATCCTTCTTATATATAATATATATATGTTTTATCTACTCTATTATAGATTATATAAATCCTATAAATTATATAGATTACATTACGTAACCTTAGCTACTATTCCTTATTATATAGTTCTATTAGCTCTATCCTAGATTATATTTAAATTAACTAACTAGCTTCTTCTAACTCTTCTCTAAGTAGTTATAATATTATACTTAAAGCGTCCGTAACACCATCTCCCTCCTCTCTATCTTTATTCTTAAAGATTCCTAATATCTCTAAGTCGTTTACTAAAGGTATAATATCCGTTTAATTAATTTGGTTAATATTATTACTTATTATACCTAAAATAATTTCTTTTTCCTTAACTGCTTGTCGCATCCGCACTATTACTGCGATATTGTCTCTTAGTAAGATTATACCGTCTCTATATTCTTGCTGTTTAAAAGAGGGGTTAGTCTATATTACATTAACGAGTCCATTTTCGCAATAACCGTCCTTTTACTTAGAATGCACTAAAGCGAATATTTATTTATCTTATAACGTTCGCTCTATCTCTAATACTAAATATACGCAGCCTATTACTCTTAATAGTCGTCTAGTTCCCTAATTAATTTATTTTAGAGTTTTATATTTAATTTACTACTACGCGGCTAGATAATAAATTATCTATTACTTTAGCTAAGTTACGCCGTTCTTATAATATAGAACGGGAGGCTACTAATACTTAGTAACGAGCTCTTAAGTCTTATCTTACGGCGTCTACTTAGTTAATCCGTCTTAAGAAGGGTTATAAGAAGGTTTATTTTAAGAAGTAGAAACTTATAGAATAGGGTCTATAGGAACTTAATAATAAAAGAATAGATTCTCTTTTAGCCGAGAAGGAAATAGATCTAAGTAGTTTAGTAACTGCTCTTCTTAGATCCCCCTTAGGTAACTTATTTTTTAGTAATCCTTTTTTATTAATACTGCTTAACCTAATTTCTTCTAATACTCCTATACCTTTTCTATAGCGTTCTTTAGGTTCTCTAGTAGCTCCTAGATAGTCTTATTATAGCCTATCCACTTTACCTTATACTATATTTTATTATCGACGTTCTTATAGCTAATAATCTTTAAAACTTGCTATTTATCCTCTTCTTGTCCTCTATATATATCTGCTTTATAAACTAGTAGCTTAATATTCCTATATACTGGCTCTAGTATTACGATATACTATATAGGGTAGATTTTTATTTTAGTTAATAGGTTTAACTTAAACGTAACTGGTAAAATCCTCTATATAATTTTAAAAGGTCTTAGTCTAACGTAGTCTAACTTCTTACTTAGTTGTTAGCTTTTAAAAATTTTATATAGTAGCTATACTTTATCTCCCTCCTTAAGATCTAGTCCCTTAAATCTCTTAGCATTATAATACCTTTTTATTCTCTCTTATACTTTCTTTATTAATTCTATAAGGTCTATATAAAGATTTATTAGTATCTTTATTCTTTCTTTAGCTATACTACTTATTTTCTTCACTTACTATAGTAACAACGATATTCTTAGCTTATACCTATAATTTGCCTTAAATAGTAATATGCCTATCCCTTTTTATAGTGTTGTATTATATATAAACTATATAACTAGTAATAATAATACCCAATTATTCTATATATAATTAATATAATATTTTAGATACTACTTTAGTATCTAATTTAATCTTTCTATTTAACCGTCTATCTGTAAATAGTATGCGGTAGAAGTTGCTACTTTAACTCTTTATTCTACTAAGAATACCTCCTAGAATACTATTATAAATCTTAAATCTCTATCTAATATAATTTTACTTAGTACTCTATGTTTTATAAATACTTCTTTAATATAGATTCTAGCGACGTCCTTTACTAATATTTCTTCTATATATACTATAAAGTATCCCCACTTTATAAGCTTATCTACTATTACTAAGATCGCGTTATAATCTTATCTGGTAATAGGATCTCTTAACTTTAGTAACTTAATAATAAAGTCCTATAATATAACCTCCTATAGTCTCTCTAGTATTTTAATAGGTTATAGCCCTCTATATAGCTTATACCTTATTAGTTTATTNCTTTAGCAATNTANATANTCNTTTATNACTTTT